>NW_011346358.1:0-2432 GCF_000735185.1 Notothenia coriiceps | reverse complement strand
GAAATGATGGATACACGGATCGTGTTCAAATCAATAGGCACGCAATGACTCTAAATAATAATGATCACGCCACCAAACACACATTCAGACTAAAGGAACCAGCCTGTTTGGAAAATGTGAGAAGTAGAAAGTACAGGTATTTGTGTTCAACATGTAAGAAGTAGAAAGTACAGGTATTTGAGTTCAACATGTAAGAAGTAGAAAGTACAGGTATTTGTGTTCAACATGTAAGAAGTAGAAAGTTCAGGTATCTGTGTTCAACATGTAAGAAGTAGAAAGTACAGGTATTTGTGTTCAACATGTAAGAAGTAGAAAGTACAGGTATTTGTGTTCAAAATGTAAGAAGTAGAAAGTACAGGTATTTGGGTTCAAAATGTAAGAAGTCAAAGTAAAAAGTCATCAGAAAAATAAGTAGTGGAGTAAAGTACTGATACCAGAAAGATGTACTTCAGTACAGTAACGAAGTATTTGTACTCCACTACTTCCCACTTCTGGCAAAGACACTATTAGAGTTTTCATTATTGTTTTTTATTTAAGACTTTTCCGGTGACATATGAACATGTTTGCAATAAGATGTTTCCTCGATGCTCTGTGAAATAAACTCTGGTCCTCGTCTCTGCAGGTGCACACGTTTTACGAGGCGGTCGGCTACATGATCGCCGCTCAGACAGACCAGGCGGTTCAGGAGCTTCTGATCGAGAAGTACATGCTGCTGCCCAACCAGGTGTGGGACAGCATCATCCAGCAGGCCACCAAGGTGAGGAAATCAAATAAAAAAATATATAAGTGAATGAAAACTAAACTGAAATGATATTCCCTGGGTATTAAAAAAAAAAAAAAAAAAATTGCACTTTATTATTTTTAGTCTCACTTTTTAAAAATCCTTTTGGAAAAATAAAGACAGCATGAATTTCCGTCATCTCTCATGACAACAAACCACAGCCCACAATGGATGCCTTTGTTATTCACAAGCTGTCTTATCTTGTACAATAAAAAATGAAAAGTAAAACTTGGAAATTCACTTATAACAGGCTTTTAAAATTGTATAATGCTTTTTTTTTTTTAATGTATTTTAAATACTATGTGAATGCCTTTTATATAATGATGTTCTTCTTGTTACGTCCCCATCTATATTTTGCTGTAACAATGTCAATTTCCCCTTTGTGGGACGAATAAAAGGATTTCTGATTCTGATGCTACTTATGCTAACTTGCTAACGTTGTTCTGCAGAACGTGGACATCCTGAAGGACGCGGAGACGGTGCGTCAGCTGGGCAGCATCCTGAAGACCAACGTGCGCGCCTGTAAAGCCGTGGGCCACCCGTTCGTCGTGCAGCTGGGGCGGATCTACCTGGACATGCTCAACGTCTACAAGTGTCTGAGTGAGAACATCTCCTCAGCTGTCCAGACCAACGGTAAGAAGTTCTTTATTGTAAACGCAAGATGTCTGTAAGCTTTTATAAATACAAGATTGAATTAAACCAAGATGAGACCTGCAGCTTTTACGAGCAGATTAAAGACTCAGGCTCTTTTCCAGATGGCTGCACTCAATATATATTCAGTGCAGCCAAGAAATGTTTCTTATTCTCGAGCCAAAAGCACATTTCTTATGTTTACTTAATGCATGTGTTAAAGGTCACCTATTATGCAAAATCCTCTTCTCCATGTCTCTTCTACATCAACATGTGTCCCCTCTTCTTCATGTCTCTTCTACATCAACATGTGTCCCCTCTTCTTCATGTCTCTTCTACATCAACATGTGTCCCCTCTTCTTCATGTCTCTTCTACATCAACATGTGTCCCCTCTTCTTCATGTCTCTTCTACATCAACATGTGTCCCCTCTTCTTCATGTCTCTTCTACATCAACATGTGTCCCCTCTTCTTCATCAACATGTGTCCCCTCTTCTTCATGTCTCTTCTACATCACCATGTGTCCCCTCTTCTTCATGTCTCTTCTACATCAACATGTGTCCCCTCTTCTTCATCAACATGTGTCCCCTCTTCTTCATGTCTCTTCTACATCAACATGTGTCCCCTCTTCTCCATGTCTCTTCTACATCAACATGTGTCCCCTCTTCTTCATGTCTCTTCTACATCAACATGTGTCCCCTCTTCTTCATGTCTCTTCTACATCAACATGTGTCCCCTCTTCTTCATGTCTCTTCTACATCAACATGTGTCCCCTCTTCTTCATGTCTCTTCTACATCAACACGTGTCCCCTCTTCTTCATGTCTCTTCTACATCAACATGTGTCGCCTCTTCTTCATGTCTCTTCTACATCAACATGTGTCCCCTCTGTGGAAAGAGACTCTGAAAGTTTCAGGAACAAAGATTCTCTCTCTTTTTGATCCATTTCTATAAAAACCTGTCTGAAAATGAGCTGATCAGATTTTGGCCACTTTATGATGTCATAACGATGTTTTGCCCCCCC
>NW_011346357.1:0-1405 GCF_000735185.1 Notothenia coriiceps | reverse complement strand
AAGTCATCCTGAGGCCTTAGTTTTGGTTTCAAATTACAGAACATCATGTATGTGTTGCTTCTTTGGGGCTTGTTTTCATAGACCTGGTTGCTTATTTCTCTCAAATCTGGCAACAGAGTGGGCAGGGCGCAGTGTCTAATTGTAGCAGTAAGCTAACGAGTACTGATAAGCTTTATTTTGTTTTGATCCAATGCTGCTGTGAAAGAAAGAAGCTATATCCATGTTGGATAGAATATCCAATTTAAATTAAAAAATAACCTTAAGGGACAACTTGAATGCTTTTTTTCTTTCTTTTCTCTTAATGCATTGCATAAAGATCGGATCGGGAAAAATCGGGTATCGGCAAATTGTCAAAATCAAATGGTCGGGAGCAAAAAAAGGTGATCGGGACATCCCTAATTACAACACCGTTTTAACGCCTAGCTATTGTAAAAAAGGGTATTTTCGAAAAAATGTATGTTGGATTTTATAAGTAGCTACCTGTCCCTAATGCAAACAAGCCTATAATAACGTTTAACTTTTCACCTTAAAAAGCACATATAATTCGAATGTTCTGCTTAGAGATGTCCCGCCCCTTATCCTATCACGGACAATGTGATGGAGCGCTAGCCAATAGAAGCGTGAGTGTTACATAGGAAGTAAACAAAGGGGTCGTATTGAGGCGCTCCAGGTTGTGTGTGTACTTTTTGTATTTTTTTGTTATCAAATCACTAATCAAGAAAATACGTGTTAGTTGTGGGATTACATTACTTATTTTTTAAATAATTTAACAAGGCTAAAAGTGCTTATCCCCTGTTATGGCCCCTTGAAGCCTTAATGGTTATGGTCACTACAAAATAAACGTTTTGGATGGAACAAACATCACGTCATATTTCCACTGAGGTTAACAGATATCTGCAGCTCATTTCATGCAGAAATGGAGAAACCCTGCCAGGGACCAGAGTGATATTCATGGGGGAAATGTATGACTTCATGGAGGAGATAAAGAAATCTATCCCGAAAGATTCACTGTGAACAGACGGGGGACAGACAGATGGACAGATGGACCACCTCCCTTTGGCCCTGCTGTTAAAGGGTCACTTCACAGACACATTTTCCCACTATAACCCCTGAAGTAGCGACTACCCAGGCAGATACACGTGTTCTTTCTGCCTGTACATATTCATTGGAAAAGAAACTACCAAAAGTATAATTTTGGTAGATAAAAAAATATTTGGGATAGGACATTAATAATATATTATAATAATTAATTAATCACAAGCTCAGTCATTAATTCAATAGCAAGTATTTTCCTAACCTTCTTTGATTATATCAGAATATGTTTTGATTGTATGGACAAAACGAGACATTTGAAGACACCACAGGTCCTTTGTTTTTTCTGACATTTAATAATTTAAGTGATTCT
>NW_011346356.1:0-4866 GCF_000735185.1 Notothenia coriiceps | reverse complement strand
CCTATCCCCTCGTCGTGCCTTGGTCAGTCTCAGCTGTCATCAGGTTGGCAAGGGCTGTTCCATGCTCTGCTCAACCTACCGGCGGGAGGCTCCCGCCTTCCCCAATGGACTCAGTAGCGCCCCCTGCTGCGGTGGAGCATGTGCCAGCCATATTACTGCCAAAAGTCACGTGACTTTTGGCAGTAATATTCCGCCGTGAGAAGAAAAAGTTTTGTAGTTGTAAAAACAAGTTTTGTAGTTGTAAAAAAAGTGTGTACTTGTAAAACCTGCTGAATTTGTCTCTGAAACATGATTTATTAGAAAAATGTTATGTGTTTGTTTGATAGATACGTTTTTTCTTTGCAAAACTAAATGCATTAGTTTGTAGATGGTGTTTTGTATTTGCAAACCACATTGTGTTTGTTAGTGAATCATGAGGCATTTGTAAAACCTGTTTAGTTTGTTTGTGGAGTTATGGCAGGAAATTAGCTCCATAGAGTGTCATTTAAAACAATGTAGATGAGTGAGGTTGTTTTTTTGCATCTTGTCACTGAGGGCCCTCTTTGCTCAAGGGCCCCTGGGCATTTGCCCAGGTTGCCCATAGGGTTAATCCGGCCTTGATCCTGCAACTTGAAAGCAGCATTTAGCACACTGTGTACCCAATTAGTTTGCGTTGCTAACATGACGCGATTTAGGTACTTTACGTTACAGCTTGGTTATGTTTAGACAATCCATCCTTTTTGTTAAGTTTAGGAAAAGATCAATTTTTGGGTTAAAATAGGTTTGTTGTGTGATTTAAGTTTTGTATTTAAGTAAAGTACATGACGTAGGTTAGTTATATTATGTACAATAACTTACTGACATAATGTTAATATATAAAAAACTTTGATGAAGTAATCTGATGCACAAACATCAGTTAGTTTTACACAGACCTTACCTGTATGAAGGTGCTGGGATCTTTTGACCCAAACTAATATCGCATATTTTGTATCTAGATATTACCTCTCTTTTTACTTTAATCCTGTTATAGTTAGCTTATCAAACAACTAGGGGCAGCACTGCCTTACCATGAGAGAGTGGTACGTAGAGTGTCATCTCCACGGAAAGTGGAATAAGGTGGACCTAAATCAGTGGTGTAAATTAAGTACATTTACTCAAGCACTGTACTTAAGTGCAATTATGAAATACTTGTAATTGACTTGAGTGTTTCCATTGTATGCTACTTTGTACTTCTACTCCACTAAAATTCAGAAGTAAATATTGTACTTTTTCTCCACTTCATGTGTAATACCTTTTGTTACTTTAAAGATTTGGATTAATGATGTGAAAATATAATACATTCTTATATCAGACTTATATATTATTCTGAAATGGACCAATCTGCACAATGACTACTTTTACTTTTGGTACTTTAAGTATATTTAGATTCCAATACTTTTGTACTTTTACTAGAGTGACATTTTGAATGCAGGACTTTTATTTGTAACACACTCCTCTCATTTAAGTGTCACCACTTCCGGCCATTGATTGAACCCCACCTGCGTAACCATCCCTAATTAATCTCACCTGTGCCCCATTACCATCCCTCCCCTTGTGTATTTAGTCTGAGGTCGTTTCTCAATCGCGAGTAAAACTGCTGCAGAGCAACTATTTCAAGTATACTACGTCATTGAGTGGCGCCGAAGGACTGTTTAAATGCATGTTGAATGCCCAGCATTCTGCGCCACTCTATGACGTAGTATACTTGAAATAGTTGCTCTGCAGCATGTGTACTCGCGATTGAGAAACGGCCTCTGTTCACATTCCCCTCAGTGCCAGTTCGTCTTTGTACTTTCAAGCGTTCCAGCAATCATTTCCCTAGAGTTTAACTCCACATGTACCCAGCTTCGTTTTCTGACCCGGTTTTCGCCTTATCCTTGTCTGTTGAACTACCTTGTACCGAACCTTTGCTAAGTAAAGACCTTCTTTTTTTTTAAACTAAAACCTCTGTCCCTGAGTGGTGTTATTGAGTCCTCTACCTGTGTTCACTTAGTTGTTACACAAGATCTGAGTAGATATCCACCCCTGACCTAAATGAGGGAGGAAACTTTAACTTCTAACATAAATTACATAAATCTCAGGCTGGGTCCTGAGAGGGTGAGGAATACCATAACTTCCCCATAGACGACCAATGGTACAAGAGTCTGGACATTTGAATTGAACTAATGAGGGGGACAAAGTTCAGGTGTACAGGGGGCCAGTTGGTTGCAGGGCTAGAAGGAACAGGTGAACTAATATGGTGAGTGCCGACAATCAAAACAGTAAACAAATAACAGACAGTGAAAACAGACATAACAGAGAATGAGAACAATTAAAAATAAGAGAGACCCATGTTTCAGAGTTATTTTTCATCTCAGTTGCCTTGTAACGAATTAGCTTATTTCAACAGCAGTTACTTTGCAATACCTTGTTTGGAACAAAAATTCACTTTCTTTCCCTTGATCTTGCTGGATGTAAGCTTAAAACACCATCTCACACTTCAACCTCATTGGCCTTGTCTGAAAATCTTTTTTATAACTCTTAACCCTGAATTGATTCTAGTCAGAATTGTATTTTGCAGACGACACAGTATTATAGCACTCACATTTCTCGAAACACTGGACCCATTTGACTCAGTTATAAACTTTTAATTCAAATTTCAACAACAAAACTAATCCAGAGATGAGTTATCCCTACAGCAATTACTTAATTCACTTTGCACATCTTGCCTCAATAGCTTCAGCTATGTAATGATAAAGCATTATTTGACATCACTGCATCAACAGATACTTTTTGTCTGACCACAAGTAGCACATTATGGTGTTCTTTACAGAGCAATAAATATTGGAATTAAACTGAAATGACATCGCAAAAGACTGAATGCCCTGTCTCATGACATACATTTTAATTTGAGGCTGAGAGCATTGTACCCCCCTCCCTCTGAAATGGTATCTATTAAACATGCTTTCTGCACAAATGTAATCCTATGGTATTTGATGAATGATGCTCAGTGTTTTTAATTAAGCATTGGATCAAGTAAGGATTGCCACCACTTTCATATTTTGTTCCCAGCGACCCATTCATTACATAGAGCTTTCCTCTCATCAATTCATGAAATAACTCAATTTTTTCTGCATTATTGAAGCACAAGGACACATGGGACCCAATCAGAATATTTTGAGTTTATTAAAGGTCACCTATCATGCTATTTTTAGGCAATAGCATAGGTCTCAGATATATAAAAAAATATAAAAAACATGTCTCTCAAACCGATCACCCATTCTAGCCTTGCCTCGTATCCCTCTATTTCTTCCTGTTTGTTACGTCCCCACTAGGGGATGAGGGAAAGCAACACACACCAGTTGGAATTGGTAATAATTACAAGGAGCTTATTAAATAGCAATATAAACAAAATGGAAGGGAAGCAGCCTGGAGCAAACAAAAGGGCCAAAAGGGCACAGGTTTAAATGAGCAACCAACAAAAGGAGGACTCTAAAAAGAGAGCCTAAGTAAATACAAAGAAATAGATACTAACAAACAAAATAGCAACAAAACGACCCTCACTATCAAAGTGGTAGAAACTAACAAAAGAAGGCTGCAGGAAAACACAGCTATACTAGAGGACAACAGTCAACGTAATATTAAGCTAATCTAGGCACATCTAATCACAACAACACTAAACTAAATATGGACCACACAAGTTAAGCACAGTTAACAACAACGAAGAGCACGAAGCGAGTAGGCATCTGTTCACACATCAGAGCATTCCGACTGATAGTTGTCCACGGCTTTGTAGTCGTCTCCGGAAGGTGTGCGCTGGATGTGTGCTGGGATTGGAATGTGTCGTGCCCGGCATGCTCCAATCACATCTTTGGAGGCGGGCCAGGAGGTGAGTAGCCAAGGACATCAGGGCAACCGCACAGCTCATTTACATAGAACACAGTCAAACAGAGTTAACAGGACTGGGGAGGCGGCGGCCGTGTTACAACTTTGATGATTCTGGGTATAAAAAGGTCTCTCTTGAGAATGAAACTCTGTGTTTCAATGAGATTTTTACCTGTATAAATAAAGGCTAAATAAAAAATAAAGCTTTCATTTTTTTTTACTGAAAAAATTAATAAATAAGAGGGGGCGGAGCTTATGCCGGCTCATGCGGGACCTGGCAGATACTGTGTAAAATGCTGCGGTGATGAAACACAAGGATTATTAGATCAAGGATTATTTCTGAAACAGTATGGAGCTCAAAGGCTTTCTCTCTTGCCGGTTATACCACAAGGTGAGTTCCTTTTTATTTCCCGCTTCTTCACACACTTGCTCTCTCCATTACAGGTTAGCTCAGAGTGTTAGCGATGCTAATGTAAACACCGACCATATTACGTCCAAAACAGTCGGGCATTGTTTCTGATAGCAACGTTTCTGATAGTGCTGTGGGTCCGCCGCCGATTTGACGTCATATCCGCTGCAAATCTGGATCAGCCCCGTTGTAGCCCCGTTTTTAGAGATTTGGGTACGGAGGAAAAGATAGACGGTTTTATTTTCTGACGCTGCGTGAGTTCCCTGACACACTGGGGACACATATTTATGTATAAAAGACATCAGAAAGTGCATTTTGATGATAGGTCCCCTTTAAATGATTGAGTGTGGTGGGTTGGGATGGTACTAAGAGCAGTGTAATCTTCATCAGACATAATTTATGAATTACAGCGGAGCTTCACTCAGCCTGAACATTTCCTCTTTAATTCACAACACACAAATGCTTACCCTGCTTCCATCAGCCATCCTCACAGGTACACACACACACACACACACACACACACACACACACACACACACACACACACACACACACACACACACACACACACACAC
>NW_011346355.1:0-2514 GCF_000735185.1 Notothenia coriiceps | reverse complement strand
GCGGAGACGAGGTTGGTTTTAAACATCCTCAATCTCCAACAGACCGTAGATAACAAACTGTTCCTTCACTGCAAACATCGCTGCTACAACCCGCTGCTGCAGGTACACTCTTTACAACATCAGGAGGATACGTCCCCAGCTGACCCAGAAAGCGATGCAGGTTCTGGTCCAGGCTCTCGTCATCTCACGCCTAGACTACTGCAACTCCCTCCTGGCTGGTCTACCTGCATGTGCCATCCGACCTCTGCAGCTCATCCAGAATGCAGCGGCTCGTCTGGTCTTCAACCTTCCTAAATTCTCCCACACCACGCCACTCCTCCGCTCCCTTCACTGGCTTCCGGTAACTGCTAGAATCCACTTCAATACACTGGTACTTGCGTACCATGCTCCGAATGGATCTGGCCCTTCCTACATCCAGGACATGGTTAAACTGTACACCCCAGCACGTGCACTCCGCTCTGCATCAGCCAAACAGCTCGCTGCACCCACACTGCGAGGGGGACCCAAGTTCCCATCAACAAAAACACGTGGGTTTGCTATCCTGGCTCCAAAATGGTGGAATGAGCTCCCCATTGAAATCAGGACAGCAGATACAGTAGCGTGCACATCTTCCGGCGCAGACTGAAAACTCATCTCTTTCGACTCCACTTCGAGCGATAGAATTACTAACAAAGCACTTATAACATAGAATTACTAACAAAGCACTTATATACTAATAAAGGGCTGGCTTATCTAAAGCCAGTTGAGTAGCACTTGAAATGTTTGGCTCTATGAAACCTGATGTACTTATATGATTCTGTTTTCTTCAAGTTTGTATCTTCCTGGTCGAATGCACTTATTGTAAGTCACTTTGGATAGAAGCGTCAGCTAAATGCAATGTAATGTAATGTAGTGACATCACTATATAACCCTTGCACTTCTATTGACTAGTGCTACAACACATTGAATGTGAAAGGCTAAGGGGCAGGACTTATCTATGCAGTCGACCAATCACAACAGAATCGACAATCTAACTAATCAAAACAGACTGGACCTTTTTCAAAATTAAAGCATGGAGACATGTCACATTACGGACACAAAATACAAATATAAACCTGAACTTTTGCAGAATCTTTAATTCAATGTTACACTCCCAGTAGAGTCTTAAGTCTCTGTTGCATCAGACAGGATTCCTCACTGTTGTGAAAGCACTTTGCTGGGTGTTATCAGAGTTCACTGGCCTTGCTGAGTTTTCCCGCCTGCAGTCGGGTGAAGAAAGGGGAAACCCAAGCGGAGCACGCATTCATATTTCATTGCATCTGAAACCTATTACGAAACTGAAAAATATTCTCTGCAGCTCCAGAGGAAGTTGAGGCCAACCGTCTGACAGCCTTGGTTGCGTGTAAACGGCTATTGAATTTCATTGAAATGAAAGAATTTTAAAGGGTTCATAGATCGTGCCTCAGAGACAAGAGGGCAGACAGCTCTTTGATGCAATTATCAATACAGCCTGGAGCTCCTTTTGCCTTGAAACTTATATATCTTTCTGACCTTGTTGACTGACATCAGTGTATCCAATTATTTTCCGTTTAGTCAAATTGTTCATGGTGATAAAACAACGGCAATGAGCTGCACTTAAAGGTGGGGTAGGTAATTCACTTCAGAAACACTTTGCGTTATATTCCACGGAATGCTCTTAACATCCCGATAGCAATGAATACATTAAATGCTTTGACAATAAATACATTAAACAATTATACCAATTTTTGGCAATCATTTTGGCCGGCCCGGCTAAAATAACTGGATGGCCTACCTCAGGGGTTCCCAAACTTTGCTATGCCAAGGACCCCCATATAGCATTATCCTCTGGCGGGGACCCCCCTGTTGCAAATCTTTTTATTTTTTTATTATGTGCACAAGTGCCTCCCGATGGAGCATGCAGTGCGTTGCCACTACATTTGGGACCTTCTGCCTGATCGAAGCTGTCACTCCGCTTTCTTTGCCTGTCATAGCCGCACTGCCCCATCTGAACACACACCCACACAACGAGACCTGTCAAGTCCGTTTGAGATGATGTACTCATCTAAAACTTGGAAAATGTCTCTTCATGTGGTCCTACCTTCCAGTGCTTTGCAAAATAATATTTCCACAACAAAGTTGTCTTCTGAAATAAATCTGATGTATGCAAGCAATTCTGCGACATTTGCTACATCCGTGCTCTCATCCAGCTGCTGAGCGAAACATTCACTAGCTCTCACTTGCTCCAAAAGCTGAGCAGATTTTCACTCTCAGCTCGATTCTGATTGGCTTGAAAGGCGGTCGTGTGATTCAAAAACAAAAAATATGAAAAGATTGGCATCAAAGGACACATAGATTGATAGATATGCAGTTATTAATAACATCTAAAAAAAGTCGTGGGGGGGCCCCCACTTTGAAAAACACTGGCCTACCTGCCTGTCAGCCTTCCATCTCGTGCACAAACTTATCTCGTGCCCTCATTGGTCATGTGCGCGTTTGTGTGTGTTGGAGGAGGGG
>NW_011346354.1:0-2576 GCF_000735185.1 Notothenia coriiceps | reverse complement strand
CATATGCTGGGCCTGTAAGTGGACGAGGGAACCGTGCAGCAGAGTTTCAGTTAAAAAAATGTTGCGTCGGTCAACGTGTCCGTTAAAGTTTAAATCTTCCGTACAAAATTAGAATAGTGCCGGTCAGAGGTCTTCTTTGTTATTTATTGAGCTTTAAAACAAATGAATAACGACTATATAATAATATAAGAATACAAAACGGAGCCTCTCTTTCCTCCCCCTCTTCTGACAGCCCAGCAGCTGATCTCTAACAGGAGGGGCGGGGAGAGGCGGGGCTATTGCTTCATCGTTATCAGGAAATGATCGTGTAGGGCGTACACACGGAGCCGTTTGGCTCCCAGAGCGTTTCGTCCGTAGATCTACCCACCTTGGGACCCCTTATCGTTTTCTGTGTTTCCATGTTGGCCTCGTGTGGCCGAACCGTCTATATGATAGTGAACTGTAGCGGATACGACCGTTATCGTTCTCGTGTGGCTGCAGCCTTAAACAAGATATTTTACAACCGAAAAAAACTATTTTTTCAAGAAAATATACTCAACTAATTCATTTGCATTTAAGAAGTCTGAATCCTCTTGACGTTTCCACGCACTTTTTGATGGTTACAGCTCTGCATATGGTCCAACTTCTTTATTATGTTCTGTCACCACTCAGGTGAAACCGCAGCTTGCAGTGAGTCAAACAGCAGTGCAGCACCTGACTCTGAGTCCACTGCCACAGCAGGTAACTAGAATAACTTCAACGCTTTTAAGTTAACATTTTATTTACCCCCTATAGCAGAACCAGCCCATGATTTATTGGTGTATATTAATAACCTTTATTAATGTCTTCATGGCTATTTATATGATTATAATTGAATCTGTGGCAAAATATGAGATTGTTTATACTTGAAAATAACAATTCATAGGACATGTTTTCTTTTCTTTTTTACCTGCTTGAGATTGACTTAAATACATGAGATACAGGTATATATATATATTTATTGATGTAAAGATGGCAATGTTTATTTGTCACAATTACTAATATGAATCCATAGCATCTCTACCATTTGAATGTATTATATCAGAAAGCAAAGACTTCTTTATAGCAAAGTAGAGAAATGTTAACAGAAATAAGACTAACTTTTGTAGTGGTTGATATCGGGATTTTTGTCTGATACATATTTGTGTTTTCCTTCTGTCTCTTCTATCAGAAGCAGCTGGAGTCAATGAGGAAGATCCCAACTCAAATCCTTTCAGCACTTTTCCTGAGATTGAGCCGTCGAAAGCAGCCAACAACTCAGGAGACAACGACGTTGTTGTTGTTACAGATTTCTGCAAGAGACCGGTCAGTCTGCTTTCAGTGTTTCTCCGTTTTGTCCCAGCTGTTCGAGATAAGTGTTAAAGGTCACCTATTATGCAAAATCCACTTGTTCACATCTCTTCTACATCGACATGTGTCCTCTCTGTGGAAAGAGACTCTGAAAGTTTCAGGAACAAAGATTCTCTCTCTTTTTGTCCTGATCCATTTCTATAAAAACCTGTCTGAAAATGAGCTGATCAGATTTTGGCCACTTTATGATGTCATAACGATTTTTTGACTTGTGTAACCATTAGCCAATCACCAACCAAGGTAACCCCCCCCCCCACCTTATTACCTGAATCTCCTCCTAGAGCTCCATTGTGTTCTTTTTAACCAAATATCTCTCAGAGGGGCGTGGGGAGGGGCTCCTTATTTTCATCTAAAGTAACAGACAGAGAATCAGCACTTTTGAAACAGGGCTGAAACAGAGGGGATTATGGGTAATGCTGCAATGATCTGTTTGGTGTTTGGAGCCAAACACTTCAGAGACATGTTTTGTATCTGAGACCTATAATATATGGATGAAAAACAGTATAAAAGGGGATCTTTTAAAGGTAACGGTTCAATCCACCTCCTCCAGGCCCGGGTTCGTGTAAAAAACAAATATGCTTTGGCGAGATCTCACGAGACGTTCCGCCTGCTGAGGAGGAAGAACCTGATCGTGGAGGCGGTGCGCAACTTCAAAATCATCGAGGGTCTCTTCCCGTAAGTCTGTCTTCATTGTGCCTCACTTATTCACAAGTATTTTATTGCACAGTAAGAAAAGAAAGCAAACACCAACATGCTGTCTGTCTCCAGGCTGCAGAAGATCATTACTGACGACGACAAGAAGGATGGAATCAACACGAGGTGCTGCAAGAAGACTATCGTACGCACCGTGGACAGCCTGTCCAGAGAAGGCTTACTAAAGGTTTACAAGACCACCATCATACAGGACGGGGTCACCAAGAACGTAAGTGCACCCATCACACATTGTTAGGAAAATATCACTCGACACCAGGTTGAGAATCAATAATCAGGTGCTAATTTATTCTTGCAAGAAGGAGCAGAGTTAAATCAAATACAAAGGATATGGTTTAACTCACACACACGGGGTATGTTGCTCAACGGAGCAGGAAAAACATCAGGCTTAGGCTATAGTCCAAAATACAGGAGATAACAACAACGTCGTAAATCGAGGTGGCGCTCATATCAGCCGCGGATGTCGGAAAAGCGTCGGGTCATCTGTGATGGGTCAT
>NW_011346353.1:0-3005 GCF_000735185.1 Notothenia coriiceps | reverse complement strand
TCCCTCACCTGTAGCGTGTCCTAAGTGTTAGTGCATGTCAATGGTCTGCTAAGGCAATCCCTGTGTTCCCTCTCCTGTAGCGTGTCCTAAGTGTTAGTGCATGTCAATGGTCTGCTAAGGCTACAATCCCTGTGTTCCCTCTCCTGTAGCGTGTCCTAGGTGTTAGTGCATGTGACTGAAATAAACTGCCTTCAAGTGGAACTCGTTCTGTTTCCATTGAGGCGACAGCGTTTTGTTGAAGTGCCAGCTGAAAAATAATTCAACAGTAGCAGCAATGTAAACCAGTCGCAGCCCATGTAACCAGTAAGGAAGGGGGGGGGGGGGGGGTGATTGACACACTTATGGGTTATCAATAACAGCAATTATTCACTTTCAGGGCAAAGTGTGATTTTACGCGGGAGGGGAAAATGAGTGGTTTAGAAACAGCCTCTGCACGACTTTAATACCTTATTGATGCCTTTCAACAACATGTCAGTCTCTCCGCTGCTACCTTTCCCGCCTCCTACACGATGGCAGTAATCTCTGCATTACTTTTATACTTAAAGAAAAGTATATATATGTAAAATCCATGCACTGGTGTTGCTATAAACCAATTCTATCTAACAAAGTCCAACAATAATTCAAATGATTGACACGTTAGAGGTAATACATTAAACTGTGCTGCACTCGTTATAAGAGTCTAATTCAAACCGTGGCTAATGTTTACGACGGCAATGAGTTAGAAAACATCTGAATTGATTTGGTCAACTTGTCCTTCCTGTTTCCGCCTCACTTAACAACTAAAGCCTTGATATCATGAAATCAAGTTACGGTGCTTATAAAGTGCTTTGTTCTGAGCGTTCATCAGTGTTATAATCAAAAAGAGAAATGTGAACGTTAGTTTTTCCTGAAATGATCAAATTAAGTCAACATTTCACTGAGCTGTGTGGGGTCACTGAAACTTCACATCTATGATCTCTGACCGCTCTTTAGACATCAGGCTCAGCTGTGGCGTAAAGCATCCTCCTCCCACAATGCACTGCAAACATCCTGCAGAAACCCAACTCTTCCTCACATCACCGGAGTCTTCATCACTCCTTGATTTCTCTCCAAGTCATCGGAACAAGAGAGGAGCGACGGAGCGCTCAGTGTGACAACAGGAGGGAGAGATGAGAGACAACCCTCCTCCTCCTCCTCCTCTTCCTCTTCCTCCTCTTCCTCTTCCTCTTCCTCTCCCTCCTCCTCCTCCTCTTCCTCTTCCTCTTCCTCTTCCTCTTCCTCTTCCAGCCAGGACATCCATCACTAAACTCCCAGACCTCCAGAACAGCCCCGGCTGTTAGAAGACCTCTGAATAGCCAGAGAGTCATGGTGGTGGTCATGAACGGAAACCTCAAGTCCTTCGTCTCAATCGTAGGACTTGCATTTGGTCGAATAGATGAATTCCATCAAACAGGAGATTCTAGTCTTGTTGAGATTATAATCTGCAGCCGTTGGCGCTCAAATCACGAAGCCAACACTTTGAAGTCCTGCATGTTCCAACAAGCCAACGAGGGTCGGAGCCATGGGCGTATGGAGCATCCTGGGATAGGTGGGACAATTTGACGGGGGGTTTGGGCAGGTAGTGATTTTTTTTTAAATGTTGAAATTAAATGGATCTATCTGGTGCATTTTGAGAGCAAAGTTAGGGACTAAATCTATGGAAACATCTCTCAACAACACATGGGATCAAGCACTGTTTAAAACAGACTTACTTTTTCTTTATGCATATTTTACAAATCACTCCTCTTTTAAACTGTATTTTTGTTTTACTGTCCTATAGTATGAGTTGTAATTATTTCGTACCTGTTATTCTCTTGTTTTTTATAATGATTATATAAAAGGTGTGCCTTGGAAATACTTGTTTACATGAGATAACTTAGACTAAAGTCAACGATCTAAACCCTCAGAGAGTCCTTTGCCTCCCTGAGCTGACGTTATGAGATGTGTCTGACAGGAGAGAGCTCTCCTCCTCCTTGTTGTAGAGACAACTCCTTAGCGCTCTCTCTCTCTCTCTCTCTCTCTCTCTCTCTCGATCACACAAAATGCGCTCGTCGTGCCACACACACAGCCGGAGCAGCTCATTTGCTTGAGAGAATATTACACCTGGAAGTAAGTATTCTCTCCGCTTCACTTGACAAACCCCGTGATAGTCCTCAAGCTCTGTGATTGGAGAGTGTGCTCCGAGGGTTACGCCGAGCGTCGAACAGCATTTGAAATGGGATGGAACCACGGCAGACTGTCCAAAACTGGATTTGAACGGGTGGTGTTTATTTGTAAATCATTTAGTATAATCACACAAATTCTGTGTTTCATATTTAATAATTCTGTGTTCTTTCTTTATTGATTGTTCAATACCTGACAAGGCCGGAGATGAAATATCTACATACATCTTATAAGAGTATAATATTATGTATAATATCAGTTAAAATAAGTGCTTCAACACAGTTAACATTGCTGGAGGTATGCACAAATATTGATAGATGTCTTGTAATGCACTATTGAGGAACCTGCGACCCAAGTTTTTCATTCATTGCATAACTACACCGTTTGTGAATATGATATGTCAATAAACCTTAGAAAATCTTGAAATCTTGAAAGGGATGTGCAAAATAGTCATTATATACAGTCTTTAATTAACTATTAGTAGAGAATAACGAGTAATGAATATACTTTATAGGGATCCTATTAATATCTAATAATAAAAATAATGAAATTCAATAACATGCTTTAACCACCAGGTGTCCCTTTCTATCAGCTGTGCACCGTTATGATGTAAATACAGCCTATCTACCAATTGGATCAAATATAAAAGTCAGCCGAATTAGTGTTGATCCTGCGAGGAGACGTATTGTGGGAAAATAAATGTAAGATGTTGTTTAATTGCTGATATATTTATGATCCACGTCACGTTTTCAGTGTTGGCGGCAGTTCTTCCTGTTTGTCCAGAAGTCTTCTCAGCAGGGCTCTATAAATAGAGAACTACGGCC
>NW_011346352.1:0-2800 GCF_000735185.1 Notothenia coriiceps | reverse complement strand
CATGTGGAACTACTTGAGCAGGTCTCCCTTGAAAAAGAGATCAATGATCTCAATGGGATTCATCTGTATAAATAAAAGTTTGAAATGAAATGAAAAAAGAAAAGGTAAACAACAAATAAATATGTAATATGCATATGTCATCACTGTTAATTCCGCTAAATAAAACAATAAACGGCACACATATCCCACACAGCATGTAGCACAAGCTAACAATAGCATGTAGCACAAGCTAACAATAGCATACATACATACACACACATAACCTGCAGCTCAACCACACACAATTACACAAACAACCAGCACAAACACTTACCTCGTAGGCTGCTAGTCACCTAGAGGGGCTGATGACTTTAGCTGCATTTTTCCATTAGTTTCCTTGGTTTTTCTTTAGCATCCTGCGTTGCTCTGCAGTTGCAACTACCAAGTGCGTCGATTAAACAAGCAGGTGTAACACAGAACAACGCAGATTAGTTCAGTCTCTATTGTTGTTACATATAAAAAGATAGGAACCAAATATACAATGTGGAACAAATGAACAACAGAAAGTGAAGACGGTTCCATACATGTTATAACTGTTTTTAAAAGCCAATACAAAAAAATCAAACTAAACTAGAATAAGAGAGGTATGAATACATGGATGAAAGTACATTTCAATTTAAAGGCAACTAGTAAATATATCTGTAAGATAATGTAAATGTGGTACAGTACCTCAACACATTTTAATACAAGTTAAGTTGTGTTTACTTGTTATAGAAATATGTACAAAATGACATCACATTTAAAAATGTATTTCACTTCAACTGCATCTAATAATTTATGTATTATGTATAAAGTGGACATTGGAGGACACTGGAGGGTTGCCGGTTAAGGTCCTGGAAGGTACCAAGTACGGAGCATATACTGGTACTTAGAGGGTTAAATGCACAGTCTACAGTACCTTTCACATGTGATATGATTTAACAATGATTCAATTGAGTCTGAGCTTCTCCGGTTGATTAGTTAGACCTGTTTAAGATAACTCTGAGCTTCTCCGGTTGATTAGTTAGACCTGTTTAAGATAACGGGAATGTCAATGTGAATTAAACAAATCAGAGCCAATGTTGATATCGCAGTAACTAAAGCTGTTGTGGTGTTGGGCAGGTCGATGAGTCCGGCCCAGGCAGACCTGATGTTCCTGGAGAACGCCAAGAAGCTGTCCATGTATGGAGTGGACCTCCACCAGGCCAAGGTGAGTCCGAGCCCCACCTGTTGCTCTTAATCCTGAATAAATGCCTAGTTGTAAATTATCTTTGTATTCCATGGTAACTTTAGATTTAAGTTTCCTTCATAGATTAAATAAAACACTTAATCTGGGTGTGACTGTGATTCAGCCTCCCAACGCTCCGTGAAAACAAAGGGCTTACTGTAAAACAGAGAACATAATGTGTTTGCAGCTTCGTCTTTTAGTATTTGTAATGCCGTGCATCCGAGATGCATGCACGCCTGGCCCGAACAGCAGGAAGACATGTGACTTGTGAGGTTTTACAGCTGAAATCAGGTCAATCTCTTTACGTCAGAGCAGGGATTTAACCACACACAGGGAGGACTCTAACTGGGACGATACTGCCCCTCTGTGAGCCATGCTGAGCATCACAACACAACCACTGGAGGTACAAGAAGTGTTCATTATCATTAGTACATTAGAGTACATTAGATTACATTAGACATGCCTTATTCATCCCACATTGGGAAATTATTTTGTCACAGCAGCAGGAAGTTAACAGATATTACACAAGTAAAAAATATGGAGAACATTTTGTTTAAATCTGAATACATTTGAATACTAATTTGGCCCACAGTGGCTTTCTTTCTTTTTACAGGTTTTTTTGGATCTCTGATCTCCAAATCCACAGTGAAAACTAAACAGACACACAGTTTAAATGGCAAAAGATAGGACAATGTTACACACACAATAGCATGCACAGCATGTGAGATAACTTCAAGCAAAGTTAATAACCGTAAAATAAAAAACATTACCTTAATGCTGGATGCTGCAAAGAGGGAAGTCTTCTTGTGACCAGTGTTACGGGTCCCCTGTATGGTGCAGGTGAGACAGAAGTAATGAGGACACGTTGTGTTCAGTTTCCTTCCAGATTACTTCTCCTGAGGGTTGTTTTATTACAAAAATCATATAAACATATTCATAATCTTATGCATTTCAGTTTCGACATACATTCCTCAATAACCATTCACATTAGGGCTGCACGATATTGAAAAAAACTGACATCACAATTTTTTTCCCCCCTGCGATATATATTGCGGTTTTTTAAACTATATTTAACCGGATGAAGGTATTGTCCTCCTGTGCCTCGCTCATTTTTTACCTGTGTTTTGATGGTCTGCAAACTAGCGGGGCGGGGCCTGCTGTGATCTGATCAAGAATGATTTTGATTGGTGGTTTGCTGTGCATGCAGAGCCTGCATGTCACTCACTCAAGTACCCCTGAAATGAGAGCCGTGCAAGTTTTCCTTTAGTAGCAAGCAGCCACAGCAGCCCTGCTGCTGTACTGGCTTGTAGTTCGTTTATAAAATAACGTTAGCATTTTGCTTCTGGCGACTAGATTTATGATTCACACATTATAAAAGTAGGGTTGACATGTGGAGATTATCCGGCTGAACAAAACGTGATCCCTTTCTTAAATGTGTGTCAACCACAGACCTTATTTCGAGCTATTTTCCAAAATCCTATGGAGAATTTGCATTGGTTTTTGACAAAGGAACCGGAAGAAGTTTACTTCCGGGTTTAAGGACGCGTCACTGCG
>NW_011346351.1:0-3102 GCF_000735185.1 Notothenia coriiceps | reverse complement strand
CTCTTTGTCTTTATTCTACATGAAAATGTTAGAGATTCCATTCAAACCTGTTGATTATTCATATCTTCCTCAGGAATAGTATGTTGAGGTTTTAATGCTAAATGTATATCATGTCCTCACAGGATATAGAACGAGACAACACAGTGTGTATCCATTGTGTCTGAATGCTTCAGCTCTTCAGACCAACATAGTGAGATGTGAGCATGTTCCTAATTGTGTTGGTATGCAGCCTAGGTCTGCTCTGTTTCATAAAGCAAATCTGCCACTTTTATATTGTAGAATTTGTTAAATTAAAGCAGCCTTTAATTGTTTGTCCTAAACATAGCAATATATGCTTTTGAAATGTAACATGTCTTATAAAAAAATAACAGTATACAGTTTATATTGTGTATCACCTTTAGCTTGAAAATACATAGATGTGTTTTTTTAATCTATAAAATAAATAAATATACAGACAGACACTTTATCAATCCCAAATTGGGAAATTATTTAACAGCAGCAGTGTGTTCAGGTATTAACATATTTAAAGTTGGAATAAAGTATAAACTACACAACACAAGTATAATGCACAGCAATCCATAAGAGAAGTCCGATATGTTCATGAAACTCCCCAGGAGACACCAACACTAACGTGGCCGAGTGGACTCCGGAGTTTGCTGCATGAGTTGCACTGCATGATCTGTGGTGTAGTGGGCTGTCACTCAAAAACTGAGTAGCCAATGGGGACGCACCCGTGAAAGTCCCGCCCACCTGGGATGTTTGTCTCAAAATCGAAAACAAAAAATGAGGGAGCGCAAATGAGAAGAGCTGCAGCGAGAGCAAAAGTCTGATCATTGAGAAAGAAGCAACAAGAACTGCAAACAAAATGTTAAAACAAAGAAAAAAGACTTATAGTTTACATGATTACACAAATGATTTGTTTGCAACTTCTAGTTTTATTTTTGAAATGTATTTTATTTTGCTTGACTCAGTTTTCTTCTTCTTTTAAACTCATGGTTTTGCTTTATTCTGAGAAAGTGTTGCTTTATCTTTATGATACAAAACTAATCCCATAGGTTTTTATCTCGGTCCAGTCTATACACCAACGAAAGAGAGGGGTCGAGGACTAGTGATATTCAGAGCCACTGTCCAGGAGGAAACAACAAAGATCCAGGGGTACATCAGGAAGATGGCCACGATGACGACATGCTGAGTGAATGGCTCAGGCAGCAGAAACCTAATGACGAGGCAGGGGGAGGCTGAACCATCATTGAAGGACAAACCCTTGCATGGAAGGTTACACCAGCAGAGAGAAGAAGTGGCGGGGATCGAGAAATAATTCCAGTGGATTGAAAAGGCTGGACTGAACCAAAGCACAGAGGCACTGATCATGGCACAACAAGAACAGGAGCTGAGCACAAGATCCATCAAGGCCAGGAACTACCATACCAGACAGGACCCCAGGTGCAGGCTGGGAAAAGATGCACCTGAGACAGCACATCCCGGAGGACCTCCAGATCCAGACTGATAAAATGGTGATGGCTTACCAACCGGATATCGTGGTGGTCGACAAACAGCAGAAAAAGGCACTTCTGAAAGCAAAGCAATACCAATCAATAGCACCATCAGTAAGAATGAACACAGAAGCCTGGGAAATACCAAGGGGAGGAGATGTGGGAGGTGAAGGCAGCAGTGGCTCCCCTCTGGCAGGAGGCTGCACTTCTCCAGGACCAGAACCTCGCCACACACAAGTTTCTTCCCTTCTGCCCTCCTCAACATTATGCATTACATGAGTACACACCATGTGAACAACACATTGTTATTTTTTAATACTGTGAGCAATGTTGATGTACATCTCTCTGAATGTATTTTGCACATTTCTATATATCCCTAAACCTCTCTTAAAATGCACAGCCAATAACAATATTCATTGTACTCAGTATTTTAGTTTCTCATGCATATTTACTTTTGGTGTAAATACTTGTCTTTATTCTTTTTAATTTTAAATCGTTGTTTTGACTTATATTGTGTTAATGTTTGCACCATCAACTTTTCTACCACTTCAGTACACTCATGGGCAAATTAACGACAGGCAGCATCGCACTTCATGAGCTGGTGTCAAGATTTAATTTTAAAATGTTATCCATATAATATCACAATACAGCCATTAGATTAATGAAGCTTCTGAAATGTACTTACAAGTTACAGTACAAACATAAGAAAGACACGAATACAGTTGTAGTACTATAAATAAGGAAGAATTGTAGTTACAGCTGGGTCAATGTACTGAGTCCATCAGTATGTGTGTGTGTGTGTGTGTATATATTAGACCCTCCAGAAAAACGCGGGCAAAAATCCTTGATTATGCGGGCTAAATTCCTTGATTATGCGGGCAAAAATCCTTGATTATGCGATTAAACATGCAGGGTTTTTATTTGATTTTATGCGGTGAAATTGCGGGAAGTTGCGAAATATGCTAAATATGCGGGAAAAAAGAATAACAGTTTTTTTAAATATTGGGCTGTCTTATTTATTCTCTCTCACACACAACCTGCCACTAACGTTAAACCCCTTTACTATTCAATTAAACAAATTCAATGTTTATTTATTGTAAAAGCAATTGGGCTATTTTAATCTCACACACAAACACACCCCCCCCCACCCACCCACTCACACACACACACACACACACACACACACACACACACACACACACACACACACACACACACACACACACACTTCCCCGCCTCATTCTGTTTTCATTTACCCGTTCGTTATCTGACCAACTTCAATCTTGTAGGCTACTCACTTCGTTTCTTGTAGCCCTCGAAAGGGTTTTGGAGGTTGATGCCTCGGTGAACGTGCGTTGTTTGGCTTTCTTGTCCGCAGCAGCAGAAAGCATTTTCGAATGTTTGAATGAATCAAAGTGGGTCGTCACCGTCGATTTTCCCTTAGACTTATGCTCCAACACACAGTTGCACGGGGTGCAGAATAGTTTCCCCCCACTTTTGTGAAAGACATCGGGGTACTGCTTTGCCCGGTCTGTAGCAGAAATGTTCGTCGGTCAATGAGATGGATCAGATTTTTTCATCTTGGTGTTTTCTCTCTCGTGTGAGTTCC
>NW_011346350.1:0-4425 GCF_000735185.1 Notothenia coriiceps | reverse complement strand
TTTTTTAATCTCTCTCGCACACACACACACACACACGCACACGCACACACTTCTCCGCCTCATTCAGTTTTCATTTACTCGTTCGTTATCTGACCAGCTTCTATCTTGTAGGCTACTCACTTCGTTTCTTGTAGCCTTCGAAAGGGTTTTGGAGGTTGATGCCTCGCTGAACGTGAGTTGTTTGGCTTTCTTGTCCGCAGCAGCAGAAAGCATTTTCGAATGTTTGAATGAATCAAAGTGGGTCGTCCCCGTCGATTTTCTCTTATGCTCCAACACACAGTTGCACGGGGCGCAGAATAGTTTCCCCCCACTTTTTGCACGGTCTTTAGTAGAAATCTTCGTCGGTAAATGAGATGGATTAGATTTTTTCATCTTGGTGTTTTCTCTATCGTGTGAGCTCCACACGTTCACTCTATACAGTGTTGTTTACATTCTGTGATGCGCGAGCTGATGACGTCACGTCAAGACGAGTTAACTTTTTTTCTTCTCAACTTTTGTGGAAAAATGCGGGGATTATGGGGCCTTTTGATAAATATGCGGCCTTTTAAAAATCTGCGCCATTTTGCTGATGATGCGGTAAATTCTGCGATCGCAGAATCGCGTTTTTCTGGAGGGTCTAGGAAATGTGCAAATAAACTATTCAAATGATATGGAAATACATTATTGTCTTTTTATTTAAAATGCTTAGCATTAGTAGTTATGATTATGATTAAAAGTTTCTAAGAGCTATTGATAGCAAGATATAGAGAGCATGCTGTGAGTACATAAACAGATGCATCATTCAAACTTTTGTTTTTATTGATCTTTCTTGCCAAAAGCTTATCTTTTTCATGTTTTATATCATTGTAACATAGAGTGGTGCAGGGATGACTTATTTACCCGAAAATAAGCTGCGCTTGGGTTCCCTCGACAAAAAAACAATGGGATTTCTCCATAGGGTTTTGGAAAATCGCTCGAAATAAGGTCTGTGGAAAACAAACCTGTTAGATAAATGCACGTTTTATTTAGCCGGATAATCTCCACATGTCTACCCTACTTTTATAATTTTCGAATCATAAATCTAATCGCCAGAAGCAAAATGCTAACGTTATGCTATAAACGAACTACAGCAGGGTCGCTGCTTCAACGTCACGCCAACTTAAGATCCAAGATTACATAGTGGTAAAATGCTAACTCACTTCCGGGTTTTAGGACTCGTCACTGCACCACTCTATTACCATTCACTATTGCCGAGTAAGATTTTTGAACAAAGGTTCAACGCATCATAATGTTACTCAATCACACTTGACGTTAGCTACCTAGCTAAAGCCGTGAAGCAAGCTAACGTTAAAGAGCTAGGATAAAAGCTTTTTAATAAGTTGCTATTAGTCAAAGCACATTTTTTGGACTAAAGCCAGAGTTGGTGTTACAAAGAATATTTAAGAATTTAACTCAGGGCAGAGGTTTGTTCCCCAACGCTGCAGTAACATGTCAAAGTGTCCTAATGACAAGACACTTAACCCCTGTTTGCAATTAAGTAGTTATATTAAAATGCACTTTTTGTTAGTATCCTTAAACACACTTCTAATTAATTAAATTACACTGAATACATAATGTATTTGAAAAGAAGTGCCGGAAAAGCCAAATGTATGACAAGATAGTAAAAAGTAACTATAATAATTCATATTAAATGGAATTGTATGCATATTGCAATTCAACAATGGTTTGACTTACAGAAACGCCTTTATCATACAATCAATCCAGCAGCAGACAATAGGCGCTTTCACACCGGAGTACTTTTCCCAGGAATAGTTCCGATAGTTCCTGGGATTTTGCGTTCACACAAAAAAGATCTGGAACTAGCACTTCGTTTTCGGGAACCTTTTCAGTCCCTGCTAGAGAGGTGGTAGTTTCCTGGGGAGTAAAAGGTTCCAATTTCTGATTGGCTAGGCGAATTGCAAACCACGGCCCGTAAAACGGCAAAACGTTTTTGTGAAGCCGCCATTTTATTTGCTTGCATTAGCATTATTAGCATTAGCCCAGCGCACCAACGGAGAGAGACTAACTTATGGCAACACAAAATAAAACGTGGGAGCGGTGGAGTGATGAGGGGGTGTCGGCGCTTCTGGCGAATTACCCGAAGTCCCGGAATCCGGGGGGCTCCGGGACAGTTGGTGGCAGTATACGCCGTGAAGTTGTTTGAGGCCTGCCAGTAAACCCAAAGCAGAAGAAGAAGTGACGTCAGCGGCTTCATTTGCCTGATCCTCCCTCAGGAACTATCTACTAGATAGTTCAGGAATTAAAGAGTTCCAAGGAACTATGTTCCAGGAACTATTCCTGGGAAAAGTACTTGGTGTGAAAGCGCCTAATAAGAGCACATACAGAGGAATATAAAGCATTCCTGATGCAGCCTTTGTCGGCACAGTTCAGATGGGGGTCTTTACAGAGAAGCCCACCTGGCTAAATGAATAGGCAGTGTTGTCAGGGTGTAGAGGAGGCAGTGGCTGCTGTATAATACAGCTGCTGTCAGCACTGACAAGTCTCAGAAACACACACCTCTAATCTCAACCCCCCCTCTGCTACCCCCCAACCATAACACACAGAAAAATGACACCCTGCGCAAATATTAAACATCTTCCAAGGCCCATTCCATTATCTGCTTTTCTCCAAAACTGTTTTAACCCCCCCTCCCCCCTCCCTGCTCTCTCTCTCCCTCTCCACATCTCTCTCCCATCTTGTCTTGTCCTTGTCTCCTCAGAAGCCCTGGCAGCTGGATCATCTATGTCTCTTAGTGTCAATTAAAAGTGAAATATCTGCATTTGTCAACATATCATTTGTGCTGGGCCTGTGATGCACTGCTGATTTGTCGGCCGATGCCTGACACCGGGGAGGGAATGCCTCGGCGGCAGGCTCCCTCATTAGACCTGGAGCTGGCACTATGATGGCTGACACCGCCGGGAGGCTTCGCTCCCCGCCGACATGATACTAACCCAGGAACAGACCTCGTCTGTCAGTCCTGTCACTTGCCAGCCAGCCATCCAGTCAGGGAGAGCGGGGGCAGATGGGAGGAGGAGGAGGTGCTGAGGATGGGGGGGTGCACCATGAGGGCCAGGGAGGGAGAGTCTATAATGAAGTTTATTTGTATAGCAAAATTTCAATATATGTCATAGTGTCTGAAGGACATGTGGGACATGGTTGACATTTGAGTTTGGTGACAGCAAATCTAATAATGATTTTAAACTAGGGTTACACTCTGCATTCACTATAAAATGACAAGAACCTTCTCATAAAGTACAGCGATAAGGTCGGAAAAATATCACAAATAGATGGTAAACAATTATAATAACAGTCCATTGTGAGAACAAACTGCTCACAATTGACAGAATTTTGGCACTTTTTTTTGCTGCTGGCTCAAAAGGCAACACAACAATGTAGTTTGTGAATTTCTATATTCATCTTATTCTAAAACAAATCCCTTAAAAAGACCAAAACCCAAAAAGGTTAAATTCTGTCTCTCAAGACCTAAACTTCCTCTATGAAGACCTAAATCAGGTAACAAATAGCTTAAGTTGTTAAAAAATGTATTTGCTAAAAGAGCAGGTTATCGTAGATTTTGACTAATTAGGTAAAAACTCAACGGCAATGTAGTGAACATGATTTTGTAGTCAGAACACTTTGATCAAATGTCAGATCAGACCACACTATATTTTAAGCTGTTCTGTTTTCAGATGCTATTAATTAGACCCTCCAGAAAAACGCGATTCTGCGATCGCAGAATTTACCGCATAATCAGCAAAATGGCGCAGATTTTGGCCGCATAATCCCCGCATTTTTCCACACAAAGTTGAGAAAAAAAAAAGTTAACTCATCTTGACGTGACGTCACCAGCTCGCGCATCACAGAATGTAAACAACACTGTATAGAGTGAACGTGTGGAGCTCACACGATAGAGAAAACACCAAAATGAAAATATCTAATCCATCTCATTTACCGACGAACATTTCTACTAAAGACCGGGCAAAAAGTGGGGGGAAACTATTCTGCACCCCGTGCAACTGTGTGTTGGAGCATAAGAGAAAATCGACGGTGACGACCCACTTTGAATCATTCAAACATTCGAAAATGCTTTCTGCTGCTGCGGACAAGAAAGCCAAACAACTCACGTTCACCGAGGCATCAACCTCCAAAACCCTTTCGAGGGCTACAAGAAACAAAGTGAGTAGCCTACAAGATTGAAGCTGGTCAGATAACGAACGAGTAAATGAAAACAGAATGAGGCGGAGAAGTGTGTGTGTGTGTGGGGGGGGGTGTGTGTGTGAGATTAAAATAGCCCAATTGCTTTTACAATAAATAAACATTGAATGTGTTTAATTGAATAGTAAAGGGGTTTAACGCCAGTGGCAGGTTGTGTGTGAGAGAGAATAAATAAGACAGCCCAATATTTTA
>NW_011346349.1:0-2785 GCF_000735185.1 Notothenia coriiceps | reverse complement strand
TCACGAAAAATGGGAGCAAAAACAAAAGTGTTGCGTTTATACTTTTGTTCAGTGTAATACATTTTCCACGGGAGCCGTTCACAAGTCAGAAGCAGCTGTTTTTCAAAGTGCACACATTTCAAATGTAATATATATAAAAACAAGCAGCGTGAGACACAGAGCAGTAAATCCTGTTCCTAACGAGTAAACACAGAAACCAGACATCAGCACTCTGATACCTCAAGATCAGAGGAAACGAGGCGGTCAGTGTGTGTGTGTGTGTGTGTGTGTGTGTGTGTGTGTGTGTGTGTGTGTGTGTGTGTGTGTGTGTGTGTGTGTGTGTGTGTGCGTGCGTGCGTGAGATGATGGAGAGTTATGAAGCTGCTCTGCCCTGATGGCGCCGTGCAGACGCTGCCGATTTGCTGCTGAGGATGACACAGCGTTTCTCCCTCTCTCCCTCTCTCCCTCTCTCTCCCTCTCTCTCCCTCCCTCTCTCTCCCTCCCTCTCAGGTGTGTCTGGGGGGGAGTTGGATCTATACAGTGTTCTGCTGGCTGCACACAGTGTTCTGCAGCTCCTTGTCTCCACAGAGCCCTGCAGCATACGGGACACTTCAGAGCTAAAACTTCACTTTCTGTCGTCTCTGATTATTTTTTAATAATTTCTTTTTAATTGAATTAAATAAACCTGGTATTAAAAATAGGATTCTTTCGTTTAAATGCATTTTATTTTTATTTGTTTATTATTTTTGGAGTAATAAAGAGAGAAACATTTCTTAAATCTTGTCTTGTGAAATCAAAGAAATTGTATAAATGACATCTTTGGGAGAAATCTCGTCGGATTTTTCTGAAAAAAATGACGAGATTTCTCCCAAAAATCCCCCAAAAAATAATATACAAATAAATCAAGAAAATGTTAAATGAAAGAATCCTATTTGTAATACAGCGTTTATTGAATTACATTTTATTAAATATTATTCAATTTGATAATAAAAAGAAAATATGTTTTTAATATTTTAGCTTGAGAAATAAATATGGGAAATATTCTTTCTTGGATTTAAGGTGATAAACAGTGGTTTGGTGATTCCCCGTATCGTTGTGAGTCCACTGTGTTGTTAGGTCAACATCATTTATCACTGCATGTAGCTGGATGTATGTATTTCAAATTAAAAAGCATCTGGTACGCTTGGAGGATAACATTGAAGAGGGTGCTCGTTAGGGCTGTACCCGAATATTCGTTTGTTGGAGTACTGTTCGGGTTTCAATTTCGTTATTCGGATATTCGTTTTGTCCCCGTTTTTTTTCAAAATTGAATTTATTGAAGTCTCCAATATCAACGTAAGAGCTTGTGCCTCTTCGGGGGGTGCTAACACTTAACCATAAACGCTATCGTTTACTTTCTCCGTCTTTATATGTAGATATTACTTTTCCTCCGTTAATCTCCGTCACGTTGTTTCCATAGCAACAACAACTTCCTGTCAACAGCGCTAACTCTCCTTCAAAATAAAAGCATGTCCAACACAATGCAATATATTTTTCAATTTCAAAGAACACAAATTGGGTTACATTAACAAATAACTATAAAACAACAATACTCTAGAATAACAAAATGAATGTTGTGCGGGCCGATTATTCGAATATTCGCTGCTGATTACTACCGAATATCCGGAGCCCGAAAAATGGTATTCGGGACAGCCCTAGTGCTCGTTAAACAATTGAATACTAAATTCAAATGTTTGCAATGTGTTTGAACTCCGATCTGTTGAGAAGGTCCTTAGGGTTCATCATGACACGGTGTGTAATGTTATATAATGCACCGTTCTTTGCCATGCCACTCTAATGTCACTCGTGGGATACATAGAGTGTTGTTCAAAGACAGGCTGGGACCAAAAGTGATCCATGATCCCAGATTGATCGCCTTATTGAACAACATTATAGTGACCTATCTAGGCCTTCGACAGCCCAGAACTACACCGGTAACAGTCCCTGTCATTATGCTTTGGCTCCAGATTGTGATGACGCATCGTTCTCTACCGGGTAGCAAGGGGGAAAGCTTACTTTGGAGAGTCTTGAAGCGCATACAGGAGAACTGGTGATCACTTTGTGTCAAGCAGCAAGAAAAGCTTCAGAGCTAAAACTTCACTTTCTGTCGTCTCACTATTTTTTAGTTGTAAAATAAAAATTTTAATTTCTCCCAAAAATTTAAATAATAATAATTGTCTTTTACACAAGATTTAAGAAATGTGTCTATTTCTAAAAAGATGATATACAAATACAAACATGTAATGAAAGTATCATATTTGTAATACAGGGTTTATTAAATTACAATAAAAAAAATATTATTTAATTTGATAATAAAAAGAGAAAACGTGTTTTTAATATTTTTAGCTTGAGAAATAAATATAGGAAAAGTTCTTTATTTAATAAAAGCTGTTAAAATAGTTGCTTCAGGAATCCCCCCTAAAAACTGACATTGCATTCATTGTGCTTTTATTTTTATCTCAATGTGTGCATATGTTTAAATGTGTGTTCATTGTGTATAAATGTATATACCGTACATATTTATACATATTTGTATTTTGTATTTCTCAGAATGTGGGAAACAGTATTTCGATCTCTGTCTGAACACACAAACTTAAAGATTGACAATAAATCCTGCGAGATATATATTGCGATTTGAAAAGGTAAACACAATTTATCACTTCATTAGTAATATGAAGTAACATTTCAAATTAAGATGCATCAATCTGTAAACATTGTATCATCAAACATCCCGTCCAGGTGATCATCACTCTGAGCTGCAGACTGA
>NW_011346348.1:0-4249 GCF_000735185.1 Notothenia coriiceps | reverse complement strand
TAATGTGTCAAGTCACGGATCATACCGAGCCCGTTCAGGTAGTGATTCAGAATCATTCAGAAATGTTACAATTTAATTTATTCAATTCTCCTCAGCACTCACTTGTATTCAGATTCCCCTGGTTAAAAAAACACAATCCACACATTGACTGGTTTTCAGGCCGAGTTAAGGGATAGGGAGGGGAATGTGAGCAAAATTGTAGTATTCCTAACTCGCCTCGCCCTGCTATAACGCAGACCCCGGCGATCAGACTTTACCCAGTCATCATGTCCGGTAAAGACTCAGAGACTACACCAGTTAATGGTTATGATGAGTATCCTGAATTGTCTAAGATCCCTGCATGTTACCACGATCTGAAAGAAGTTTTTAACAAAGCAAGGCTCTGTCACTACCTCCACATCACCTTTTGATTGTGCTATCGATCTACTACCCGGCGCACCCATTCCTAAGGGACGCCTTTATTCCATCTCCGGGCCAGAGCGAGCGACCATGGATGAATACATATTGTCTTCCCTGAAAGCGGGAATCATCCGTCCCCCCTCTTCACCGGCAGGAGCAGGATTCTTCTTTGTCAGTAAAAAAGATGGCTCACTCAGGCCATGTATTGACTATAGCCAGGGGTGCACATAACTTTTTTGCCCTGGTTCTCAAAGGAGCACCTGGAGATGTTGCTTGGTGCGCATCCTTAAAATGAAATAAACCGGACCTTTTGAGGGGTACTTGATTTCATGAACGGGGGGAGAGGTGCGCTCGTGAGCACGCAGCATGGTTACTGTGCGAAGCGCATAAAGCAGCCCCTTCACGCGATAGCGAGGGGTAGAGCGAGGGATCGCAGATGCCGTCGTGCTCGTGGACGGATTAAAACAATTAAACCTAAATAGCTCGCAAATTATACTTTGGCGGCCGTTAATATACCTGGGCGGCCCGCCCAAGTAAAGTCTATGTGTCGGAAACCCTGCTATCTTACCAGTTCTTATGCAACTCGCAAATATCTCTCTTCTCTCTTTTCTATCTCTCTCTCTCTCTTTTCTCTCTCTCTCTCAATGTTGGTGCGCAAATGCGCCTTTTTTCAAATGATCCGGTGCTCTTTTTTGGCGGGGGGTGCGCATGCGCACCTGCGCACCAGTTATGTGCAGCCCTGTATATAACACACTACTGGACAGAGTAAACCCATAAAAGCATAATAGGGCCTCTTTGAATATTTTGTTTCGTGAAAGAGATACATGCAGGTCATGCAACGTAATCGTATTATGTAGATCAAGCAAGACCATTTTTCCAATGATTTTTGCCACTATTAAAGTGTGGTTTCTTGGAAAGATTCAAACGACTAAAAGTGTATTTAGTAATTGATTACACTTTCAATTGCTATTAAAACATTGCCAAAGCTTTTAATATTTACTTGATCCAAAGGTTTCTCGTTCATTAATCGAGAAATCTTTCCCCGCTCAAACCCTACTTTCTGGTTTAACAGTTTAGCTTAGAGCCGTGGAAATTAAATTCCGCGGTCTTTGGCTTTTGCAACTTTATGAAAGGACCAGGGTTTTTTGGTGCAGTGAAACCAGCCACAGGCAAGCTTCCCAAACCTCATGATTATACTGGAAAAGAGTCAAGAAAGCACGATCCATGGTTAGTGGAAGATTAATGCATGGTGGTCAGAAACCAATGCATAATGTGCTTTGAGCAATTGCAGATTCATTGAAAGTTAAATGTATTGATGTGAGGATGCAAAGTGAGTTTTTTATTGTGGTTGAGTGTGACATTTCCATCCATTCAGATATTTGTCTCAGTGTGTGTGAGCCACATGAGTGTGTGGCTCATTATTACATTTAAGTCAACAATCAAGACATGACTTTATTCCGCAATATGCTTTTTCTTCTATAAATAAATTAACATCAACTTGTTTGGAAAAAAATCTAAATATATTATGTCTATAATCATTGCTGTTCCTTGACATTTTGCATTCTGGAGGAGACATCCATGTGCCCATCCCGAGGGGAGTATACCTTTCATTATAATATTCAATTAGAATCAGTAGATTTAGATGATATCTTATTATTTCAGATCTACATTCACATCTATGTATATAAAGTACTCCCTGTTCCCTGGTTTCAATATCTTATGGGTGTATGGGTGTTTAATAGAACACAAGCCAGTTAAATATATTGCTGTATGATTAATGTATGATCAGGTTGAAGTGTTGATGCATTATTGGTAATATGACACTTATTAAATCACGGTTAATGATTTAGTAATGGTTTTAATTATATTTTTGTCAATTATTTTCTTTATTTTACAGTTTACAGAGCTCATTTCAAATCAGTGAAGCAGTTTGGATATGTCTGCGTCTGTTTTCTATGACATCCATCGTGTCAAGAGTGGTTCCTCTGTGAAAGGCCATGAAAACAAATGCAATGCTTTGAAACACCAAAGAACAAAGCAGAACTTAAATAATAAAAAGGATGATCTGAGGAAAAATCTTGAAACAAGTGGATTTGCATTGAAAGAAGGTTGAAATATTCACACCAGACTGTCAGACAATGCTTCGATAAGAGGGAGATAAAACGATGAGTCATGTTTTGAAGTTGATCATATGTTTTGGATGCAAAAAAGATGCAACTCAAGTGCAGAACGTTGCACTGATAATTGGCTACAGCTGCAGGTAGATGGCAAAAAGGCCTCATCATTAAGACACCACGCACTGGACCTCTTCCATTCATGTCACAATAGACAATAACCTGCATTTCGATCAACGCATCGAATCCCAGAAAGACTAAACCGAGAGCCCCCTTAGCTAAAATGAAGTCTAATCTAACACATATGCTGTATTTAAACTCAAGTTTTATTCAACACATCCTGCTGTATCTAAAAAAAAGGCTAATTTCACTGATACTGCTGTCCAGTTGCCGTTTTGTTCGCCATCTCCAACAAAAACAAACCTTGCGTCCCACGCACTGTCCGCAGAATATCTGGATTCCCACACCCAGTCTAAAACAGACATAGAGCTCTGATTCGAGCGTCACTTATCTCACGCGCAATATCAAATGATTCTCATCACATCCGTAACAAAGACAAGGCAACTAATTGATACCATATTAAACGAATATAACCGGCAGATGTATCAATATTTCTTTATTTTTATTCTATGTATTAACTCATGTTTAGCACCTGTTAACTTTTTGCAGCTGTGACACAGTCACTTCTCAAACTGGGATGAGTAAAGTATATCTAAACTTATCTCAGACGGGGAATAATTAGTCATATTATAATTGAATTAAATATTTGATCACTTTTTTGGTGTCTTCTAAAGCTTAGGGCGCTGGTGTGCATGACAAGAAAATGAAGAAATCACTAATTGAAATCTAACTACATCTGATTTCTGGCTTTACCCTGACATAAACCTTGGACTTTGAGAAACCACAGTCGACATGTTTCTGTCACGATCTGTCTGTGTTGTGTTTTGTCTTGTCTTTTTCTGTCTTTGGTTTCATGTTTTATTTGGAAAAGTCTTCACCCCCTGTCTTGCCTGTCGCTTTCTGTCTGTTTTCCCTCCTACCTGATTACCCGATTGTGTTCACCTGGTGCTCCTGTGTTTTCTCCTCCCTTCTCACCTGTGTCTTGTTTGTGTGATTACTCTTGTGTGTATTTAAGTTCTGGTTATTCTGTATGTCATTGTTGGTTCATTGTTAGTCTATGACTGTGTTCACGGGGTAGTGTTCTGTTTGTTCTAGTTTAGCCTTGAAATAAAGGTATTATCTGTGAAATCTGCTTTTGGGTCCTGTCTGCTTCTCTCACCCTGACAGAATGAACCAACCCGAAATGGACCCAGCAGATGATCCATTTGAGGTGGAATTAAGTAATTTTACCTTTTTTTTGGTTTGCTGCTTTGATTGGTGGAAGGGAGCGTCCAGTGTTCGGCAGAAGAGGGCCGCTCTGGTAGAGGTGCACCGGTTGGCAACAGAGAAACCATCTTTAGTGAGGGTTTTTACCTGGCTGGATTATGGACATCCTCCAGACATGTGATTCCCGGCTTGCTAGCCCCCTGCCTCCCAATTCCCAACCTGACACCATACGTCTCTGCCGGGGGTCCTGCCAACCCTATGTCCTGTGCCGTTGGAGGTCCCGCCGACTACTCTCCTGCCGGGGGTCCTGCCAACCCTATGTCCTGTGCCGTTGGAGGTCCTGCCAACTACTCTCCTGCCGGGGGTCCTGCCAACCCTGTGTCCTGTACCGTTGGGGGCCCGCCGACTGC
>NW_011346347.1:0-2420 GCF_000735185.1 Notothenia coriiceps | reverse complement strand
ATATATTTTCATGGGGCCCAAAATCTCTAGCGGCGCCCCTGCACACACACACATGTACACACGTTCGCACACACAAGCACCTGATGAACATGATGAAGCTCACACGAGTGTACAGTGCACTCTGTCTAAGGGGCGTTTGTGCAGAGGCAGGCCATATCTCTTCACTGCAGCACACTCACACTACACAACCTTCCCTGTTTGATTCAGCTGTGCATTTTACATTTGTAAAAACAGAGATGAAATGTAAAAAGATAGGCAAAAAGGAGGCAGAGGAACAGAGAGATGGAAAGACTTGTACAGCTGAATGTAGAGGAAGCGAGGGAAAGGGGAGCGGAGCAGAAATCCTAATGAGGAAAAGAATGAGAGCTGAAGGTGAATGGAAGGATTGGCTGCTATCTGGGTATTTGTATAGTTGTATAATGCATTGAATAACACACGTTTTTGTGTGTGTGTGTGTGTGTGTGTGTGTGTGTGTGTGTGTGTGTGTGTGTGTGTGTGTGTGTGTGTGTGTGTGTGTGTGTGTGTGTGTGTGTGTGTTGTACACCTCAGCAATTTGCAAGTTGTGCTGACAATATATAACACTGTGACACTGCCCCCTACAGGGTGGTAAAATGATGTTATTGTACCAGATTTGAGGACAAGAAGCATGCTTATACTGTAGGTCCTTGTTTTCCTATGATCTTTACACCCTCTTCTCTCTGTCCCTTTGTGCTTCTCTCACTTTCCAGTCCATGAGTCTGATCGAACTGGGGAACCCGTCTCAGAGTCTGGAGAACGTGTGTCGCTGGGCCTTCCTGCAGCAGAAGCAGGACACAGGGGACGCTGAGTATCACGATCACGCCATCTTCCTCACACGCCAGGAGTTTGGCCCGACTGGCATGCAGGGTAACGAATGACATAACCATACTGAAAACCTTAGTATTTAACCTTCTTAAATGCATACATCTAAACTTCACGCCCACCATCTGAAGGAACTAAAGCACACAAAAAGTACACAAGAAAACTCTTCCTTCCTTCACCTCAGAGAGCTGCATAGTGCACTGTGGGTTTGGTGGTTGGTGGTTTTCTGTGCAGCAGAGTGCAGGCTAAAAGGCAGGCCCAGGGGAGAGGCCTCTAAAGGCAGTGGCCCAGCCATCCAGAAGCCCTTCAGCTGCCCTTGGGCTCAGCCTTCAGCAGCAGAAAATCAATAGGCAGAGCAGGGCCAGCCACACTCCCACAATTAAAGGCAGTGCAGGACAGACAAGCACACAGGGAGTCAGAGAGTGGCACATGGAGGGGTGGAAGGCGATGGGTTAGGGGTAGGGGTGGAAATACATGCACACATTTATGTTTGTATTTGTGACGGTGTATATCTTAAGTGTAAGTAGTATACAGTATGCATTAGGCTCAGATTAACGGTAAAAAATGTAGTAACTCCCATGAAGAATCCCATGAATGTACAAAAGTTAGGCATTTCTCAGTCATTGTAGTCAAATTATAGAATTGCCGTATTAAAAATATTGTTAATTTTTAAGTTTAAGTAAATATACAAATAAAACAATTACCTTTTTGGGCTGTCACAGGTATTTACATCTTGTTTGGATATGGACCCTTCCTCTAAAATGTCTTGTTTTATTTTATGAATACACATATTTTCTTCCTCTTGCTCGTTTTTCCATTTTGAAAATATAAAGAGGTTTGTTAGATATGACCTTTGACATTCAGAGCAAATTGTATTTGGCCGTCATTTTGAGCAGTTTACTAAATAAATCAGATCACCATAGTCAGTTAAAAAAAAAACAATAAATCTACACATTTTGACCATTGTGTCTTTCTTTCTTGTCGCCCAGGTTACGCCCCGGTGACGGGCATGTGCCATCCGGTCAGGAGCTGCACGTTGAACCATGAGGACGGTTTCTCCTCTGCCTTTGTGGTGGCACACGAGACCGGACACGTGTAAGTTCATTAACCACAATGAAGTGTGTAAGCTTGTTGTCATGGTGCAGCAGAAGACAACAGAGCAGGCACTTTACAGGTTTTATCGATTTCTAAAGGTTTTGGACCATCGCTCACCTCAGCCAATATTTCTGATGAGAGAATTGCTTCTACCTCCCTCCCTCCCTCTCTCCCTCCCTCCCTACAGGTTGGGGATGGAGCACGATGGCCAGGGGAACCGCTGTGGAGACGAGGTGCACATGGGCAGCATCATGGCCCCGTTGGTGCAGGCTGCCTTCCACCGCTTCCACTGGTCCAGATGTAGCATGCAAGAGTTGGGACGCTACCTTCAGTGAGACACACACACACACACACACACACACACACACACACACACACACACACACACACACACACACACACACACACACACACACACACAAAAATACAATACAATGCCATAAATAAATATTTAAATGTAAGCAATGTTTGTATTCAAGTGTATA
>NW_011346346.1:0-1302 GCF_000735185.1 Notothenia coriiceps | reverse complement strand
CACACACACACACACACACACACACACACACACACACACACACACACACACACACACACACACACACACACACACACACACACACACACACACACACACAGCCTGCCTTTCAATCTGCTCTCCCTAGATGGGCCACATTTCCCTGGTCATTACCGGAAAGTCAGAGGGAATCTCTCACCTCACTGTATACACGATAATCAGATCAAACCTGGAATTATTGTCATTAGAAATATCGGAGGAGGCGAGTCATAAGGAAACGACCTCGTGAATAATAGCCCGCACCGCCAATGAGAGTTGTAATTGTAAATCTGATTCTACCCCTCAACCACATGCTGTAATGAGAACCCGCCATTGTTTAAATGACTCAAATGAAATTGGTGCCGATTTACCAAGCATGAATGACAGCTCATATGAAGATGTGTGCTGGGAATGAGAGATGTTCCGGGTCTGGGAGTGTGTGTGTGTGTGTGTGTGTGTTTGCGTTCTGGTGGTGTGTGCGTCTGCGGATGGTGGCGGGTCTTTGAATGGGGTGTTTAACAGTGGTATTAATAATCTCCATGATCTATGAGCTCGTCTGGTGTCACTCAGCCATTAGAGACACAGGCTCTCTGTGTTCTCCACACCTCGTTTCCTCCCCCTTGCCCGTGTCGGCCCCCAAAAATAATTGTGTGTTAATGGGTGAGGAGGAGGGGTGGGAAACGGAGGGGGATTAGAGCCTGAGGAGAGGGAGAGAAGAATTATCAGGCAGATAGGTCACTGTTAACAGAGGAGATGATTAGGTGGGATGACTGACCCTTCATGGAGACATTTGAGGAGGCCATAATGAGGAGACAAATACTACGCAGGTGTGGGAAGAAATGACACAAAGTAAATAAAAGCAGGAGGGGGGAGACATTTTAAGGCAAGATAAGTCTGAGTGTGTGATAATGAGAGAGTAAAAGGTAATAGTTTGCCTGTGTTCCTGTGAGATGGGGAGATCCAAAGCCAGGTGAGGTAGCCTAAAGCCATTTACAGGTCCTAATCTGGGTGGAATGAGGCGTGAGAGGAAGAAGGAACTAAAGTACACCGACTAACAGCTCTCCCCTGACCCCTCTCCAACTCCCACTCTCCCACCTCTACTTTTCCTCTCCCTCGTTTCCTCTCTCCTTCCAACCCCGCTTTCCACCACTTCCATCTACAAAACAAAGTTGCCTGGCATTGACGGGACCCTGGAGAGGCCGTCAGCGAGGAAAAAGGTGGGAGTCGCCCTCATCCGAAGGAAAGAGGTAAGAAAGCGAATAAGGTGGAGAGAACGGAACGGGG
>NW_011346345.1:0-1495 GCF_000735185.1 Notothenia coriiceps | reverse complement strand
GTAGACGTCAAGATCAACAGGCAATCAGGATTGGCGTAATGAGATTGATGCTTCTGTTTGCATACGCGTTGAGGCGCATCCCATAGTGAGACATCTCACTTCATGTTACTCTGAGAACTGGGGTTACCTATTAAGTAACCTATAGTTTTGGACCCCTGGTTGAAGACACATGATGGGATACATAAACTGGGATAAATGTTGTCATGCCAATCCAACTAGTCTGTGTTGATATATTTAATTGAAAAGGAAAAGGAAAATTCAGCTGAGCAAGTCTTTAGCATTAATACTGTCCTCTGGGGACCTTGGATCTCTGTACCAAATGGCAATCCATTCAGTGATTGCCCACAACCCTCTTAAAATCCAAAATGTCCAACCTGATGGTGGCACTATAGTAATTGTCAGAGGATGTAAGTACCAAAGTGGACCAGATGACTGTCCAATCCCTATAGCCAAGCTAGAGAACTGCAAATAGCTGACCTTTCAAATATGAATTACCCATATTCACCTCTGGATATGACCTTTGCAAGTCCATGAATGCCATGGTCATAAAATATTGAGGAAATCCCACCATCAGTGTAATTTAATTTATATTTTTACCTGAGCTCTTTGCCATTCGAGTTTGACATTCATCCAGCTTGTGCTTTCGACAAAAATATTTAGTTATGTCCCAAAAAACTGTATTTTGATCTGGATGGCCAATCTGCTTGTGTGCATGTTAGAAAGTATCTGTTTTAAAAAGAGCAGGACAGCAAATAGAAGATTAGGTCTGATGCCGGGACCAAAAGCAGGCGGAGAGCTCATTGTCTGCGCTGCATTTCATTTGCCTCCAGTGTTTTGTTACCAGCACACAGTGGACTACTGAGAGATGATACTGACTGCTGGAGAAACCCAACAGGAAGTGGAGAGGGGGGATGCTGACAGGGTGAAAACACACATGGGAATACATACACACTTGTACACTCTCATGAACATACATGCACATATAGCTGCGTGCATGTATGCACAAAGACACACAGGGTTCAGTGGTATACTTATCCCAAGATAAGATGAGATTCATTGTATCGATCGTTGTGGGTAAAGTGGGTTATTGTAAAGGGATAGTGTCTAGATAACAAAGCACATCTACAAAAAAACATCAGAAGTAGAGGAGACATTGGAATGTTTTATCTATTTGATGTAGCAGTAAGTCAAAATCTAGGATTCAACACATTAACTGAGAGTATAAATATTATCAGAAAAATGTACTTCATATACATGTACAACCAGTCCATTTTTCAGCAGGACATCTTTCAGTGTCACTAAACTTGTAGATTCATAATACTAATGCTTAAAATGTTAATATCAATTTATAGAAGTTGAGTTAATATGACTTGACATCAAAATAAATAGATAGTAAAGTAAATAGTTACTTTCCATTATTGTAATATCAATGAAGATAATAATAAAATGGGGTTGTACAATGTTAATGGCCATTTATTTATTAATGGCCCAATAC
>NW_011346344.1:0-9147 GCF_000735185.1 Notothenia coriiceps | reverse complement strand
AAGTATTAATCGTACAAAGGTCAGTTTTATACAAGTAGAAGTGCGTATTTACCTGGAGGCTGTCAGTAATGGCTACGCCTCTCTATTCGGACAGGTAGATCTCGGCAGACTGGCAACTTTAAAAGTAGCTCTCGGTTCAAAAAAGGTTGGGCACCCCTGTTCTAGATTATCATTTATCCTTTTTATGGGCAATTTCCTAGGGACATTTTAAGACACAAAGGATCAATTTGGTTTGAGTGAAGCATTTCAGTACTTGGTGTCAGCCGTTTCTCCGCAGTCAGAATGGTTCATCTCTTTCAGTGGAGTGTTTGTCCTAAATGGTGAGAAAGAAACCAGACACAAACACAGTGTTTCCCAGAGGTAGAGGTTTTATTGCAAGAAAAACACCAGATAAATCTTACTGCTTCAAAGTACATCAGAATGTCTAGACAGAAAGAGTGAACAGTCCATGATTGATACACCTCTTTAATGTTTGTCTTCTGTCAAACAGATGTGCAGTTATAAATAATGACCCACAATATGTGTTTTAAATATAAAGTTATCTTATATAAGCTTACAGTTTGCAACAAAACCTCTCTCCTCACTCCCGATCAGCTATAGCAATCTTTTAGGAATGTGGACAGTATTAGGACTAAGATTTCATACTACAGAATCCATTGCATGCTGAAATAAATAGGCATGGTTTCATTTTTTGGTGTATTGTTGAGTTTTTTCTTCTAGCACCAGTGATTATAATTGAGCAAACTGCATGTGCTACTTCGATAGGAAGCTTGACGGAGATCAAACAGCATGGGGACAATGGGATGGATTATTTTGGGATTACAGCAGGGGGGTGGGGGGTGGGGGTGTCGTATCATTCTCAGGGATGGACAAAGAGTACAAGTGACAGAGGAATAACAACAAATGGCGCTCCCCAGTGTCGGAACAAAAAAACGATTGCCTCATCTGAGCGAGTTGGTGAAACCGAACTGATCCACTGCTTTAGTATATTGGAAAAAATAAGGGTGCCAGAAAAATGTAATGTCTATAAAAACTTTTTTTTGCCTCATTTACTTTAGGCTAATATACGGATATGTTCAGAATGCATATACACACAACTACAAGCAAGCTACAGCCACCAACTACACAGTAAAGTGTTAAAAACCACACACCCTACACACTTAATTATAAGGCAGAACTGTCCTGTTGGCCACCGATAACAAATTGCAAATTGCAAATAAAAAACTGTATTTTATATACTTTTCTGTAACTGTAGTGACACAAAACCACAATTACATCAAACTTAGTTTTACTCTCTTTACCTTCCTTTCATTTATTTTTTCCCTCAACACTTCCACTTTCTCTCTTCTTCATCTCCCGGTGCGTGCAGCAGGATCATATTTCTAACCCTGTTGTTGCAGTGTGTGTGTGTGTGTGTGTGTGTGTGTGTGTGTGTGTGTGTGTGTGTGTGTGTGTGTGTGTGTGTGTGTGTGTGTGTGTGTGTGTGTGTGTGTGTGCAATGTGTTGGACTGTAAACTCCTTTAGGCAGAGCTGTGGCCCTGGGGTTTTAAGAATTTAGCCCCCCCCCCTGCACTGCCTGTGTGTTTGTGCGTGAAGATATTGACTTTCCTTAAAGTACGGATCATTTCTCTTTATCAGAAAAACATTAACAACCCCCAGCACCCAACCCCCTACCACCAATACTGACAACACAAAGCGATATACTTTCTTATTCTCCTCGCCCAGGAGTAACCAACAGCTGCCGGCACTACGCAGTACAATCAAAGTTGAGCCTTTTTTTTTTGCCCTTTAAGCAATGTAGTTTGATTTTTACAAGATCAAAACATTCTGTTTTTCAATGTTGTTTTTCCCCTCTCAGAAATAAATCACATACAGTCAAAGAACCAAACACTACTTATACACAAAGAATGCCTTCTTTGAAACAAACAACTTGTCTTCTTGTTATAGAAAATGTAGTATAATTAGAGACATAAAGCAGGTGAATGATTATCAAAAGTCCCTACCTGTGTATACTGAAAAAATGTAACGTTAACTTTAATGAAATATATTATGTAAACTAATATCACATAACAACCTAATACAGTTATTTGAAATCCCAACGTTTTAGTTTTTTCAGTGTAGCAACTTTAAAAGAGCTTATCGGAGAAGATATATGACGCTTTTTGTCTGAGTAAATGCCAGCCAAACTCCTCACATGAGAAGAACCTTTCCATATTTACAGAACACAGCTGGTTGTATCTAACCGTCCCCCACAGCTTGGTCCAGGTTCTTGCCAAAGTACATAACTGTCATCTGTCATTATAAAGTGGCTGAGGCTAAAACACAATCAGCTAAAACTCCCCGTCCTTCTTTGACGTGGAGCCAGTAAGGTGACCTCCGGACATTGAATTGCCAAAAGCAGAGCAGAACAAGCTTTAATGTCTCCTAATGGATGCTTTAAATACTCTGCTGATTGATTTGTGTTGTGTTTTCCAGGTTGTTCTGGAACAGACCAGGCTTGTAATTGAGAGAGTGTGAGTGGATGGAGAGAGGGAGGAGGGAAGGAGGTGATTGTCAGGGCTCCGGCCAGCTGATGGGACTCAACTTGACCCCCTGGTGTACTGCCCAGAGTCGGGTTACCAGTGTGTGTGTGTGTGTGTGTGTGTGTGTGTGTGTGTGTGTGTGTGTGTGTGTGTGTGTGTGTGTGTGTGTGTGTGTGTGTGAATTGATTTCCTCTGTGATGACAGCTCCAGTCAGGCTGGCACCAATGCACCCCTCCCTTTCCCCTCGATCCGTGACACACACGCCACCATCACCGCCATTGACCCTAGAATGAACACACACACACACACACACACACACACACACACACACACACACACACACACACACACACACACACACTGTATACAGTGCTCATCACTCAAACCGGGAAAATGGCAACCACTGGTGTTATGTTCATCTTCCACCTACTCCATCTTCCCTACAATTCGGCTCAATCGTTTAAACAGATCATTTTTCTGATAAAAGCACTATTTCTGGATAAGTCTCTCAAATTATTTTCGTCTGATGTTCCCTCTTGCTTCATAGACTCGTGGTGAGTCTGAAAACTACTCGTTAAGAGTTTGTAACCTTCCATTCTTGAATATCATCCACACTGCTTGGTTAAAATAAATCCTGAATCCACTCATCACAAACTCCCAATAAAACACATAAAGAAGGCAACTTTTTGTTTTATAGCAAAGGAAGTTGTATTTATATCTGTCGATCTCAATGTCTTGTCCTTACTTGCTTAGGGTCGGTTGGATATCCGTCTCATAGTGACCAACGGTTTTATCGGGCAGTTTTGTCTTACAATACACATTTTTGGCATTTCGGATCCAATGCATCACGTATAAAGATATCCTTGATGATATCAACCATCCTAGATCATGCCAGTTTCACTCCTGATTACGTGAATTGGCCTCCCCTTCAACCGAAATGTCGTTACTGTCTACTCCATTCATTGGTTGAGCATCACCAACGGCCTCATCGGGGTTCTTCTCTGAGACTTCGGACTCAGTCCGGGAGCGTTTGAAGCGTCGGTCAGGATACTGGCTGTTGTCGAAGGGCATGCGGTGGACGCACAGCACGTGAGTCTTCAGGTTGCCCTTCTGCGAGGCGCCGTATGGGCAGTAACTGCACCTGAATGGCCTCTGGCCTGGAGAGAGAAACAGAAAGGCATAACAATGTAACCACTTTAAGCTGAACCAGTATGTCTCAGACAGGGTCCTTGGGGGTCCCTATGTCAGTATAATCTAATTTGCAGGAAATGTAGTCCTATTAGATGATGTACGAGAGTGATTTCTCCAATCAGAGGATCCTGTCCCCCCATAAGAAGTCTCTATGTGCAGCAATGGCAGGAGGAGATACAACAGACATCATGGGATATGGGCGCCATTGGGTCAATAGTTTGATGGTTAATGTGTTTGTGGGTAACATGATTTTGATGTGACTTTTAAGTTTCACTGTATTAAGGGCACAGGTATCTAACCAATGTTGACAATTGACATTACTATAACATTCATTATTGGATATTTGACATACACATAGTATATTTTCCCTTACAGTAATAGTTTGATGGTAAGAGCCTTATAAAAAGGACACATTGGAATATGTTTATAAGCAGTTCCTGGACTGTTCAGGTTTGACTGATTTAAATGGACACTATTGCTCTCTTTTTCTTCCTCGACCCTGCACTTTTGTTGACACTTGCTACTTTTCTTGGGTCTTTACTACCACCTGTCGATCAGTGGGACAAGTCTAAAATGAAGAAACTCAACAGGATATGCGTATGAACTCCATAGGGTGCCTTTTAATTTCAAAGGGCTGATGTCAGTTTCTCGGTACTGCTATGTTTAGCTTTTCTGAAAGAACAACGCCCTTTTGAGCATAGAACATCAGTTTACAGTAATACTTTTCATTGAAGTACTGTGTTAATAAAGCCTCTGTTAAAATCAGTAAAGGAAAGACATTGTCTTTGTGGAACCTCTACAGATTTTTACACGCATGGTCTCTGAGGAACTGTGAACACCACATTCCAAATGGCATCATCCAACCAAAATGCTTACTGCTTTACTTTGAACCTAAAAGGGGAAGTTCTACTGATACCTTGAAAGTTGGTAATAAGGTTGTTATAGCATTTCATAAGCTGACAAACCCATATTCAATCCAAGCATCAAACTTTAGACTCTATTCTGTTAACGTTAGGGTTAAATTGAGACAATAGTCCACTAGACATACATTTGATGCTAAAGGCAATGTAATCTACTGTACTTTTGATATTTTGGACTGTGAAGGAGGAACCATATGAAATCATGGGGCGAAAAGCCACCAGCCAGGGCTTTTTACTACTGAGGCCTATGTGCTGCTCCTCCATCAACAGTGTATTACAAACTCATATTTTTTACTAATATATTGGCATGCATCCATGAGGAACATGAGCCTCCACCATTCTGGCCACAACTAAACCTTTCTGGTATTCAGTCCTCCACCAGGCCGTACCAAGGTGGTTTAACAACATGATATATAAGACTGTAAAAAACGAAACTTGGATAAGAAGGTGATATCGAGGACAAAGAGGAGTGGAAAAGTGATTTTCTCATCTGCACCATCCTAGCAGTACTGCAGGGCTTTTCTTTTTGAAACAAATACATCTTCAAAACATTACCCAACACTTAATACTCGCCTCCCTTTGTGCAGTCAGAGAGCTCCGGCAAATTCATCTGAACTAAACTTTTGCAGCTCCCCGAGTCGATATGCATCTTTTAAAGAGCGTGCATACATCTAGTCCCCTGAACACAATAGCAGAGTGGAACGAGGCAAGGTATTTTTCTCTATCTCCCCCCCTTGCCATAGCTCCAGCACAGAATGTTCTCCCTAGATTGAATCTGATCATCACTGCAGCAAACACAATGGCCCTTAATAGCACCAGCCGTTTGTTTGAGGGATGCCGATTACACCGCCATCATAACCCACTTCACTTAGCTCACTCACTCACAGACAGACAGAGAGGACAAAACAAAGTGGGGAGGGAGGGAGGGAGGAGGAGGGAGGGGCAGAGTGTAGGAGTTTAGGCCCTCTCCGGTACTTTAGGTTATTAATAACAGTACATTTGCCGTTACCCTCGTTTTCTTTTTTCGTTATCTCTTATTCAATTTGAGTCGGTCTAAATCAAATTAACATATAGGGTTTAAGAGAGGCGCGGGGATAGGTGCAGGGAATATCAATAGGTAAAAAGCCAGGAATTAAAGAGGAAACAATCTATTTGAAGCACTCACTGGCATACACATGGGGTTAGCGGAGAGTGAGTGCACGCTCTACTTATACTGTATAAAGACGGACACATAAGGGCTAAAGTATACACACAGACGGGCTTGATGCGAGGACGCAGCTACTTTGTGTTTGGCAATCTGACACAGGATTTGGAGCCTCTCCGGCTTTCCAATATTACATTGTTTGCTCCGGAGCCGCACAAAGGGGATTGCTACAAGTTTGGAGGCTTTGGATGTTCCAGTTGTCTGAATTTCCAGATAAGCTAGTCTGCGGCACACAATGAAGGGCTCTTTTTATTCGTGTGCAGTTTAATTTCACACTCTCTTACATTAAGTTAAGTCCGAGAGGCAGAATATCTCATCCCATTTTACACTTAAGGAGAGCGAGTTATGCCCCCAAACAACTCAACTCCTTCTTTCTCTCTTCCCCCCCCCCCCCGCTGCCTGCTTACTTGCTGTTTGTCTCCACTGACTTTACAAATAAATACAAATCAAGTTTGGTTTTATCTCCGGGGGAGATTTTAGGTTGAAGCAAGAGATTGTGCTTTGAATTGCACGGCTTGAAAAAAGGTTAGGATAGAATGTATAAAACATGCTGGAAAAAAGTTTGGATAAGCTTGAGTTTTTGTCGAGATTGGAATTGAGTTCTGCAGAGCAATTTATAGACGCAAAGGCTGTGGACGTTGTTTTGGATTAAAATGAAAGAGAAGCTCTTTTTCACTAACACTCACACACAGGCATTTGACAATCCACATCTACTGTGAGCTAAAGTTGCCATCATTAATCCATGTCCTCCTCTGTGCCAGAAACCAGAACAGCCCACATGTGGATGGCCCACCGGCACCGCACTACCCACCATTCTGTCCACCATTTCTTTCATGTTCTGTCCATCTGATCTCTGTCTCACTCAGATTTATCACAACTGGTATACATACTGTATGCATGTGACATCGAGGAAAGCAATTATTTGTAATGAGAGCTATAATTATTTACCGTCTTCTCTTCTATGCCACACAATACAACTTTAGCTTGTACCCGCTTGTGTACCAAAGTGTTGCATGAATATAAAATAACTAAACATATTAAAACCAGAACTGAACAGGCAAAGCCATGTACTGAAAGTCAGACTTTTGCCAACCCAAGCAAATATTTTCCAAAACAAAACAGAATCCCCCCCTGTTTCTTTTAATCAACAAGAATACATAATTTTATTGGATAGTTCCCTACAGCTAACCAGATCTGCCATGTTACAGTTTCGAAAGGAGTTAAATAAAACTTAAAGGAAAAACCTTGAGATCATTATATGCACCAACTGTCAATCAAACTCAGTCAGAATAAGATTGTAACATATTTTCTATGGAGAAAAACATCTTTGCTTTTATTTCAATGAAGAAACACTCTCAAATATGCTAGAAGCTATATGAATAAACCGGTCCATGAGTGTGAGTCAAAACTTAACCATATGAAACTCTCATTGTGGTTTGGAGGTTTACTTTATTAACTTTCAATCAAAATCACAATCTCTTCCTTCCTTAAGCACATTGTTGCCAAACCTAACCACCCATGTCAAAGTTATCCGCTTTATACAGCCAACATCCACACTCACGTCCTCTCTTTTGCAGAGTTGCATTTTTATTGTTTTATATATCTTTGGGAAACACAAAAGTAATGTTTTTTTTTAATCCAGGAGTAATATTTGAATGAGTTCTAGTAGACATTTGTTTTGCCCTCACTGTTTGATTAAAGAGTGAAAAAGTAATGGGTTCTTAGCTTGCCTTTTTTTTCTGGCCTTGTTTAAAACTGAGTGGGTAAGGGTGATTGTAACCCCAACTCAATTGGATGGGTTTTTCACTAGGGTGTTAATGGCCTTGTGGGTTCAATTTTTTGGTGTCTACTATTCTTGGTCAATGATCTTGACCTGCTATTGCATTAAGGATTTTAGTCAACTTAAAAAAGCTTTGTATAATGTAAACTCCACACAATAAACAATATTGTTTCTGTTAAGGTGATGAAATAACATGTACTGTTTTCATATCTGTCACTCAAGCCTTTTGGATTAAAACCACTTGCTGTAACTTATTTAGTCTGTTCAACACAGTTGGATACATTTGGACGGTTTGGACAGTTGAAGTCCTGTACGTTGGTTCTGATTCCTCTGATCTCCCTCTGATTTCCTTACTATTGACTGTAGAGGGCATTTGTAAATGGATATAACATGTTGTGTTTCACAGGTTATTTTAAAAGCAAAGTGTCAATTTTCTTTTGCAGTTAATTGAACATTGAAGGTTGTTTGCTCTGGATTTGAGAAGTGTTATCAGTGGCTATAATGCAATAATTACTGTCGAACGATGGTGTGGAACCTTGACATTTAAGTCAATAATATAGTCTATAGAAAGGTTGTTACTACAGCTATGTAGCCTCATGTATAAACTGTGGGAGCACACAGACATGTTTGATGACTTTTTGAGAATTGTTTCTATTTGGGACGGTCACTAAGAATTTGTAAACTTATTTGTTTGAATAAATATTTGTAATGTTATTATATTTTTCTTTTATTGTAACTTATTGGACATTTTAATTTAACTTTTTCTATAAGATATATATGTATTTTATGTTATCATTCTGTTGCACATTCTTACTTTAACTTGTTTTGTTTATATACATTTTTTATTTTAATTATATTTTAGATGTAATCTTATTGGAAATGTTACTCTAACTTCATATGCTTATACAACTATAACACAAATATATATATATATATATAATATATATTTGTATTGCATCTGATTTTAACTTTTTATGTTTATATTTTATTTGTATTTGTAAATTCTTACTTTATCTTCTCAGGTTTATTTATTTATTTTACAGCTTTTACTTCCTATAATTATAGATGTATTTTTAACTTTATTTTAATTTATCTTCATCTATTTATTGTGTTCTAAAATGGAACTTTCACAAAAACCAATATCCCCCGGTATAAATAGTTTTCTAATGAAGACAAATGTCCATAACACATTCTTCCCAAAAAGAACGTATGAACACATGAAGAAGTGAAATCCACAAGTTCCACGAGTCGTCACAAACCCAGACAAGTAATTACCTTGATTTGGATTCTGGTTGGGAAAGAGATGCATAGATAGAGCAGGAGGGAGGGGGGGGGAACAGAGTGAGAGAGAAACAGTGGTCTTGCTTTCATTAGTGCGGCATTATCTGAGCCTGTTAATTAACCCCCTAAGGCCCTCTGCGCGAGATCAGAGGAAAGAAGAGGAGGAAGTGGAGAGAAAGGCGGGAGGAGAGGAGTCAGTCAGCGGAGGTGTGTGTGGAGGTGTGTGTGTGTGTGTAATTGATGTATCAC
>NW_011346343.1:0-1821 GCF_000735185.1 Notothenia coriiceps | reverse complement strand
ACATTTTGGCTGCAGCTAGGCATAACAGTGTATAAAGACACCATAAACGTTTAGTGACATAACTCGATGAGTATGTATGGTACCTTTACAGAATTGGTATTGCTGGATTGATGTTAGTGGATCAGTTTGTGACCACCAACATCGCCCGCGACGAGCTGATGTCCAACTACTACTTCGTTAGTAGTTCTATTGCATTTTAGGCCTGCATTTTCTCTGCACTAATGTTGAAGTTGCAATATTTTACTTTAAAAAATAACAATTCTCAAGTTGTCATACCTTTTAGGGACTTCTACTCAAGATCATTTGTTAATATTTTCCACCCCTGATAAGTGAAGTCAAAATAAAACTAATTGGTGATACTATAGATTTAATTAGGACTATTTCATATTTTCCCCATTTGGGACACCTTATACGTTTGGTGACATAACTCCATGAGTATGTAAGCTACCTTTACACAATTATTATTGCTGGATTCAGTAGAACCCCACCTTTCCAACAAGCCCTCATATGTGTTGCTATGGCAATCCATGTCAGAGTCACTACAAAGTAAAGAGAACATTATACATAGATTTACATTTCCGCCTATTGTAGGTATGTGTTCAAATGACTATCTCCAATCTACATTAAGATATTGACATTCAGTCTTTTCTATAATGCAGAGGGATGTCCTGACCTCAGGTATGCCAATTTGTAAACCTATCAGACCTTCCATTGTGAATCTACATGAGTTGTTATGCCTCAACCCCCAGACGGCCAGGCTTTATTTTTAGTTTGGGGTGTCTAACTTTATATATCAATTTCACCACTTTTGCAGTAAAATATTTTTATACAACAATCCATTTCATGTATGGGAGGCCTTAGAGATGAGGAAAAAGTAAGTTGTGTTTTGTCCTAACTCCGGGAGGGGTATCTCAAAATGTTGGGGCCATTGTCACTAGCCTAATTCCCCTGATAGGTGGAGAGTTGCCCATATAGGCGGAGCACCCCTTTTCTGACGTCAGAAAAATGTACGTCTGTGTCAGCTCCGTTGCAGCCCCGTTTTTAGAGATTTGGGTATGGAAGAAAAGAGAGAGGGTTGTGTTTTCTGACACTTGGTGAGTTGGCTGACACACCGGGGACACATATTCCTGTATAAAAGATGTACAAAAGTGCATTTTGCATGATAGGTCCCCTTTAAATACTATGTCCATGCCTTTTATCCAATATTGTTTGATTTTCTTGGTCTCTATCTATACTTTGCTGTAACACTCAGCTAAATGATGAGCAAAGTGTTAATATGCACTCCACAGAGCCATTGCAAAGCTCTTAGTATGACAGGGAGCACTGTTCAGTAATATTCTGCTGCGTGCAAATCTATTTAATTTGAGCTGCATGACAGAGTTTCAGGATAGGACAAATAAGGAAGTAGGACTCTGCCTCCTGCACAGACATAGGAGAAGTCTGTCTTTCCAGTCCTTCACAGGAAGAACCACAGAGCCAGACTCATGGCATGAATAAGGTTTGACTTTTTGTCACCTTGCAAAAAACTATTTGGAGAAGCACTGCAGCAGTGGAAAAACAGCACATTGAAAAGCAATAAACACAATGTGGGGCTGGAAATTATTAGAGGTTCTGTGCAGATCGTGTTTTATTAAGTACAAGGCCAGAGCCTCGGAAATCTGCTCTCTTTAACAATTTCCCTTCATTGGGAAGTCCCGCTGAAGCTTCAGAGAGCCAAGCGGTGTGTGTGTGTGTGTGTGTGTGTGTGTGTGTGTGTGTGTGTGTGTGTGTGTGTGTGTGTGTGTGTGTGTGTGTGTGTGTGTGTGTGTGTGTGTGTGTGTG
>NW_011346342.1:0-2056 GCF_000735185.1 Notothenia coriiceps | reverse complement strand
TCACATGACTTCACTTCACCACCGCTAAGCTAAAGGTGGCTAATGTTGGGCTATAAAGGAACTACAGCACGGTCACATGACTTCACATCACCACCGCTAAGCTAAAGGTGGCTAATGTTGGGCTATAAAGTTACTACAGCACGGTCACATGACTTCACATCACCACCGCTACGCTAAAGGTGGCTAATGTTGGGCTATAAAGGAACTACAGCACAGTCACATGACTTCACCGCCCCCCCCCCCACCATATCACCTGAATCTCCTCCTAGAGCACCATTGAGTTCTTTGTAACCAAATATCTCTCAGAGGGGCGTGGGGAGGGGCTCCTTATTTTCATCTAAAGTAACAGACAGAGAATGAGCACTTTGGAAACAGGGCTGAAACAGAGGGGATTGTTGGTAATGCTGCAATGATCCGTTTGGTGTTTCAGCCAATCAGAGACAAGTTCTTTATATATCTGAGACCTATAATATATTGATGAGAAACAGTATGATAGGGGACCTTTAAGATGGTGAGGTCACTAAAGGAGGATTTACAAATACCAGGGCTCCTACAGCTCCTTAAATATCAAATTGAAGGACCTTTCAAGGCCTCATTCCCTAAAATACAAGTACGACAACACAGTGTAGTGTTTTATGAATTTCTTCTACATAAAATAATAAAATAGTGCAAGTGATGAAAGATGTCCGTTAATCTAGTTTGACTATTTATATAATATGTGGTTAGATCCTAAAATGACAATGAAAAGTTTAGAGAATAAAATTAAAAAGGGAATTTCATTAAAAACACATCTAAAAAAAAAAAAGAATGTGTTATTTCCTCTTTTTAAAACGCTAAAATACTGTGTTTAAAACCTAAATATAAATACTCTTACCGTCGTACTCGGGGAAGTAGTCGACCAGGTGAGAGTACATGATCTTGTCCTCCAGCAGGTCGATCTTGTTGAGAAACAGCATGACGGAGGAGCGGTGGAACCACTTGTAGTTGATGATGGTGCGGAACAACGCCATGCTCTCCTCCATGCGGTTCTACGAGCAAACACACAACAAAACAACTGAACACATGCACAAAATACTGATTGAGCTAATTCAATGTGTGTGTAATGTCATCAGTGAGGGGTGCAGAACAGAGCGACTCAAGAGCTCCCCCTGCAGGATGACAGGGATCATTCTGCAGAGGAGGGGGGAGGAGAGGTTCAAGATTCAAGGCTGTGCACAGCAGCTACAGTGTAGATATGTCAATGAAAAACTGAAGTCACAGGCTCCTCCAACAGTGCAACACATATAAAGAACAAATAAAACTGATAGTATATAGTGCAAGAGAATGTTTTTTGTGTTCAAGTAAATACAAATAAAATAGAAATAATGCAAGAAGAGTCAATATACAAGTAAATGGAATGAGAGGTTCATCAATGTTTCCCCAGATTTAATTCGACCACCTAGCATTAACTATAACCACGTATAGTTGTTGGTTGTCATAGTAATTACTCCTTCAATAATACTGTATGTCATTATGTTCATGCCAATAAAGCTGAATTTGAATTTGAGAGAGATCAGATGAGGGCAGCAGTCTGTGAAATCACAGGAATTGTTCTTTATTTCTATACAGCATAGTTTGGAAATGAAACTCTTAAGTATATTATTAGATAAAATGATTACAAATAAAAAAAAAAAATAAAAAAAAAATAAGATTAAAATAAGAATAAAATCTAAATAAATAAAATAAAAAAAGTTGTGCCAGTGATAAAAATTAAAAATAAATCCATTAATCTGGTTTTCTGTGAATCAAATTCTCCAAATTCGATTTTTTTTTGTTCTTATCATTTGGAAGACATGTTATCGGCAAATACAGTGAAACCACAGAAACTGTTTTTTTTTTTTAAATGTGGTTTCTTAATTATTTCCCCGGCTGTATATTAGTAATAAGGCTCTCACCTCGTTGACGGACTCCACCAGCACCTGGTCGTACTCGCTGAGCGCCACCAGGAAGATGATGGACGTCACTTCCTCAAAACAGTGAATCCACTTCCTCCTCTCCGACCGCTGCCCCCCCACAT
>NW_011346341.1:11515-22974 GCF_000735185.1 Notothenia coriiceps | reverse complement strand
TACTTATAGTGAAAACTAACCTTGGATGATGGGTTAGTAGGTTAGCTTTAGGAATCCAAAGTACAACATATAATAAGTATCCTGTATCAAGATTGATGAAAAACAAGTGACATTTGACCTTTTTAGAGAGATTTAGCAAAAAAAAAACACTTCTGGGGTCATTTGGGTGGATTTTCCATATCTCTGGCCCCCCTTGATTGATTTTGACGAATGAACTATCTTTATAACCGCAAGAGCCAATGGAATCAAGGGGAAGTTCTACACACACCAACACATGAATAAATAAGGAGTGAGTGTGACGCGTTGCCAAAACCGGAAGCTGCATACACTCTGGTGGCTACCATTAGCAGCTAACCTTTTTGCTCGGATTATAAATAATTGTATCAAAGCCACAGATACATTATTAACCTATGGATCAACCGATTCAGCCGCGTTTTTTCTCGTTTTAATGCCATTGAACACGTCTTTTGATCAGATTGACAGCTACGGTGAGACGATCTCCCGTATAAGCTCCGTAAAGGTACGTGTTGTGATGTCTGTGTTTGCTTCCCCTGTCGCGAGTTCGGATCGCTTAGTGATGATACTATATTTAAATCATCTGTGGAGTATCAGCTTTAATCGGATATACTGTATGTGCAGTTTCGATAAGTAATAATAGTCCAGCAGATATGTGAAATGTCTGAAATAATTGTGCTTTTGATGATAAAAACATGAAATTGGGCACACTGTTAGAGAATGCCCTTAGGAAGATTTTTGGCTATAGGGCCATCGCAAATTTGTCCAACGGCGTTTTGCACAGAAACTCACTCATAACCAGTGTTGGGAGTAACGCAACTACTTTTTGCGGTAACTAATAGCGTTACTAGTTACCTATTCGCATTAAGTAACGCCGTTACTGTGATTTAAATGGGTGCGTTACTGCGTTACATTATGTGATGGAACTGAACCGAATCTCCCTGCGGATGTAACTTACAGGCGAATACAGCGATGTCCTCTCACAGTACCATGGAAAAGTGAAAGTAACCAGAGAGGAGTGATGATTAGTTAACGCGGGGTAACATTTCAGGGTAAGCCAATCAGAGACAGAGTTGGGCGGGTCTTGCCTTATGGGGAAAATACACACACACAAACACTTGCTAATGCTAACACAGACACACACACACACACACACACGGCAACGCTCACCACCAGCACACACACACACAATGGCAGATGCAATTATCAGCGAGAGCAGCAGCGCATTTGCAACTTGGAAATATAACCACTATTTTCAATTTGTGGGGATAAAGGACGCAAAAAATATTACGGTCAAATGTAAACTGTTTGCAGGACAGAAAGCATTGTCCACTTGATTGTTGAGGCTACAATAAAGATGCCTGTCAAAATGTCTAAACATATCTTTTGTGTTTTATTGTTCCACTACATTTCATAATGATAATTGCTACAATGATAGGGAGTTGTCTTTTCTCTTACTGTGCCACAGAACAACACAAAAACTTGTATTTTTATTTATATTATTTTTAAAGTAAAGTAACTTGTTACTAGTTACTTTTATAATTTAGTAACTAATAAAGTAACTAGTTACTTTTTGAGAGCAGTAACTATAACTATTACTAGTTACTTTTTAAAAGTAACTTGCCCAACAGTACGATTTTTATTTCGTCTAACTTAATTTTTTAACATGGACCCAAACAACATAATGGAATACTTAAGGGAGAAAAGCAACACAGGAAGTGTATGTTTGGAAGACATAACAGGTCTGAGTTGAGTTGATTTATAAAACTGTTGGACAAATTGATTATATTTTTACTTGTACTCTTTTTGGTTGCATAATTGTGTTATTTCTTCTTTTTAAATTGACAAAGTCTCACTTCAAGTCAGACTGCTGACAAGTGAAACTTTAACAGATTTGGTTTTCATATGGACGAAAATAGAAACAAGTGTGTAAAGATTCCTCCTGCCACGTTTGTGCAGTTTATACTCCAGGATATTCAGACTGAAGAGCATTAATGTATCAAACCAGTGATCATTTTTGTCTCATAGTATTCTACATGCAATGTATTCATGCCATGAGAGCTTATTGTGGCTAAACTGACTTTCCCAGGCTCTGAGTGTGAGCGTTAACCTCTGAACCTCCCCTCTGCTGTGGCGTCTCAATGAAAACCACATCATGCTATCTCATCCCCTCACAGGTTCCTCTGGCTCCAGAACCCTAACCACAGTGTGACAACCCCCGCCCCTCCCTCTGTTTTCTTATAAACCATCTCCGTCCCTTTCCCTCCAGCTACAATCTGATTTTAGTCCTTTTTCCTTAGGTTCAACTGCAGGCAGCCCCCCTCTGCTGTCGGTGGCCTTCTGAATCTCATCGAGCTCTGCGCCCCAACTGCAGCCACCAGATAGGGACAGAGTGTGAACACAATGAATGATTTACTGGACGCTGCTGACCGCAAGACAGTTTTTGTTTCACACAGTAGCTCCACAAACGTCTTGTTTACCATACACTCACTTTAAATCTTTAGGTCCAACAGAAGTCTTGTGTTCAATGATTTTGTTGTGTCAATTTACCTGAATTATTCTGATTCAACACTTACATCCTAAAACCTCAGCAAGGCTAGGCAACAACAAAACCTTGAGAGTGGCAAACCCCGGAGAAACCCTCATGTTGCACTGAACGGATGCTTGGATTTGTGCTGTAGACACTCCACAAATCACCTCCCTCATCCATCACTGCGATCAGCAGCTCCACTTGTTTGCAAACAGCTCGTTTCTGGTTGTAAATGTATTTCCTAAATACTTAGCATTTCATCAGGGGACGTTGGTGTGTGGATGTGAAGAAACTTGTTCCGTGCTTCCTGGTCATTGTGTCTCTGTGCACGACTGGGGGGTGATGCGGCTGTTTGAAAGGTCAAAGTTCAACAGGCACAGTCAAGCCTGAATAAGCCTGCAGTTCATGTGCGAGTTTGCATTGAGGTGTTGTTTACGTTCGTAATAACTGTGTAGCGTTGACACTGCTTTCAACTCGAGATATGTACCTAATCTTGGCTTTCAGATAGAAATATTTCCTCCACTGTTCCTGAATTTCTTAAAAAGGCAAGCTACTTTGAGATGATGCTGTCGCTTTTGGCGGTTTGAGAAAAATGGCAAGGCTTTCACACACAAACTTCATCTGTTCCCCATTTTTGTTGTTCCTGGAATATTCTGTCTGGTGTTAAAGTTCGCAGAACTCAGTTTCAGCAGAACTGATTTGTATTTTGCTAAAAATGACTTCTCTGTGTGTTCCACTATGCCATACAGGCAGTGGTGTAATAACTAAGTATATTAACTTAAGTATGTACATGCAAATTTGTACTTTAATTAAGTATTTCAATTTTATGCTACTTAAAGGGGCCTTATTCTGCCCATTTTCAGGTTCATATTAGTATTTTGTGACTCTACCCTGACATGTCTCCATGCTTTAATGTTCAAAAAGGTCTTTATTTGTCTCATACTGCCTGTGCTGCAGAACCTCTCGAAAGCCCATCTGCTCTGATTGGTTTGCTCAAGGTTACTTGCTACCTTTTTTTAATGAATAAAAAGACGATATGTTTACATGATAAGATGCTGTTCTGTCCTACTAATATAGCCTTCTTAAATTGGCTCAACATTGGCAAACCTAAAAACAGAATCAACAATACTTCAATAACCCCACAGGGAAACTGGTTTTTTCGTGACATTTTAGAAGTCAATAAAATAAAATATATTATATAAACATACAAAGGTGCATATTTGCAATAAAAGATCAAATAAGATGTATAAACATCAATTATAGTTATACTGCATGTCCAATAAAGTTAAAGTTAAATGCTCAGGTATTTATAAGGGATAATAACAGAATAACATAAAATAATAGTTTGAAGAGACACATTTTGCATTATGGGTATATTTACTATAATTTAAGTACATTTCGCTTACTTATCTGTTCTTACACTTGGGTAACATTTTCAGTTCAGGACTTTTACACATAACTTAGTATTGTAGCACATAAAACAAGTGGCAGGTCAATGAGGTACATGCATGTTGCAGGTGTAATCACACTCATGTGCCACGGGCAATTCTGACATCTACAATGTCTTTGCATACACATGAGAAATAAAAGCATCCAGAAGTGAGAAAAAGAGGCAGGGAAGTGTGTTGCCTGTAAACAAAGCGCCGTGTTCTTATCTGTGGCGTGCCTGTTAACACATTTTTGACGTGTGACTTTCTGCAAGTCATTTCTAGTCCAACCTCAAAGCCGACTTCTTTCAATTCTATTTTGTGACTTTTAGGAGAAAAACATGTAGGCTATTAGCAGCTGATAAGAAAATCTGTGGTAGATCTCCTTGTCAATATCACATCTTAACGAGAGGCAGTGAGCGGCATATCAAAATGTAGCATGGCAAAATCAAGCTCAAAATAAGCTCAGGGAATTACCATTTTACGTGTTAATATGTGCTAACAGTGTTACCCCCTCCACCCACCACACCCTCCTCCCCCAGTGGGAACCTTCATCACCGCGGAGCGCGGCTGCATGACTGGACAGTTGCTTCTCATTATTGTGAAATCAGTTCTGCAGAAACAGAGCTTGATCGGCTGCAACAAAGCTGTCCACATAGTGACTTTGACTTTTCTTATCTAACACTGAGAACATCTGCGCCGAGAGTGACTGTGAGGGATATTATCTATCTGTGCTCTAACGGAAAAGCAGAAGACCATGGTTCCGTTTTTTAAGTAGGCTATTGTTGATTGAGCTCACAGATAGACCCTGAACTGGTTTGGTTTTTGACACTACTGGTAAATGATTTTTCTCCATACAACAAAATGTGTCAAATGTAAAGTTGACCATTTAATAAAACAGACTTAAGTAACGTAAAACTAAATGTGTCAATGAAATGTATAGTTTACTGTTGAGTTCGTTCTGCAAACTTCTGACTATATCCCTCCCTGTCATTCTGAAGATCTGTCGTGGTAAATAATAGGGTAATTGTGATTCAATTGTTCTTCTCATACACTTATTAACTTTATAACTGAGAATAGGAGGACAATATTAATATCACTATTATTTCCGTAGAAGTAAGGATCTCATGTTTGTATGGTTGGCTAACATGAGTGTAGTGCTGTCAGTTAGCTTAGCTAAGTCCCTGCAACAAGCCACATAATTGTTTAGCACTTATAGTCCAAGGGCCCATACCTGGATTTCCACTTATCGGTATGATAGACATTCCATTATCGGTATGATAGACATTCCAGAGTGGTAGCTTAGTCATAGAAATCAGCTATTGAATACAATGACCCGAAGCGCCAAATTCGAAGGCGTAAAATGTGGCTTGAATGTACATATAACTCAAATACCAACATGAAGTCAACCATTTAATGGCTAATGCATTGTTCTTATGGTGTTGTTTAGTTAGACAGGTCATTCTAAAGTAACTTGGACAATATTTTAGCCAAATAAACATAAAACATGGAACTGCATAACATAGTTACATGTACATGTCTGTAGTGTCTAGCTTTGACCAGACAACTAGACAAAGTCAACTATACTACCAGTTTTACATGTAGAACTCCTTCACAAGGTCAAGAAATATTCATGGGGGCAAGTCTAGTTTGATTTACTTACATATTTACCCAGTACTTATACATCAGTTTATACTCATCGACAGTGACTTGCCATGCACTTCATAGGTCCTATACATTCATCTGAAGTTGTACCGGTATGACTATAAAGTCCAGACCATTGCCTAAACAAAACATTGTCAGTTCTCTTCATCATCAGTGTCAGACTCGTCCAGTTCCACTGCGACTTTGTCCTCATCTTCACTTCTCTGGTTGGTGCATGTCTGCAGTTTGCACATGTCCGTGCACTTCAGTTGGTTCTCCAGGCACACACAGGCTGGAAGTTTGCAGATACGTGCACACTTGCAGGACATCAGCTGCAATACTTCATCAGGTGCCGGTGATCCCTGCATCCATTCTATTTCCAGACTGCCATCGTCACCTGTAGTCCAGCCATAGCCCTTGGGGTCTGGCACAACAGGTTCACTCACAAGACAGCGTCGCCAAATCGCGGTCTGATAGTTCGCGCGGAGGACGTGCATGTGCAAGCAATCCTTGCATGGTGGCAGTTGGCTGGATTCCACCTCTCCCCGTTTTGCACAGAAGAGTTGGTATCGGAGTTCATTGACATCAGGGGTGGTGGATGAGAATGCATACAACCGGCAAACACCTACCTCCTGGTAGGTCTCATTCTCCTTCAGATGCTTCAGTGCACTTAACTTTCCACGACCAGCGAATGCACTGACCGTGTCACACCCAGTGAGAGCATGTAGTCCAACAAGACCTAGGCAGACTTCCTCGCCCAGGGAGCTCGCTAGTTTACCAATGTCTATGTATCGTGTACGATTCTGTGTACCACACTTCTGATACAGAGGGCAGGCCATCGTCTTCTTGAAGCAAAGGCACAGTATCAGCACATCAGTGTCTTCAGCTGTGATGATTATGGACCCATAACCATCACCTGAAGCATGTCTGGCATGAACTAGCATGCACGTATCAGCTTCTTCTTGGGTTGATCTCAGATCTTGGATTTCATGCCAGTGATCCTTGGTGATCAGGTAGCATGCCTCGCCACAGGTCACGTACAGCGACTTGTCCTGGAGCCTCTCTCTCTTTGCAGGTTGCTTCCACTGTTCCACCAAGAATTCAACCAGGCTCGTCTTGTTCTCGGGGTTACTCAATAACTTTCTCCATTGATGAATATTGTGGCCTGGTGCAATGTTCTTCCATTGTGTGCCGCTGGTGCCGCCTCTGTTGCATATCTCTGCATTCTTGATAGACGTCTTCCAGTAGACATCGAACACGACATCAATCCTGCGACTGCGAGCACCCTCATGCAGAGCTAGGGACAGAGCAGCCTCCGCCAACTGTTGAAATGTTTTGTCATCTCCCTTCAGTTTCTGAACAAGACTCATTCCGTCAATGATGCATGCTGATGGTTCTGGGATATCTTCTGCTGGCGAGACGTTCTTTTCCAGCTCTCTGGCAAGGGAGGCTTTGTTAGTCTTTCGGAGAGAGCCATCACTGTTTGAGAGTGCCCATGGTAGTNTTTCGCGACTTCCCGCAATTTCACCGCATAAAGTCACATAAAAACCCCGCATGTTTGATCGCATAATCAAGGAATTTAGCCCACATAATCAAGGAATTTAGCACGCATAATAAAGGATTTTTGCCCGCGTTTTTCTGGAGGGTCTAGTAGTGCATACACTAGTTCTACATAACCTCACAAAATGTAATGCATTGCTGTTTAACAAGCAGTTAATTATGGGTATTTTAACCATATAGAGCTATTCAAAAAAAGAGACTGACCCAAATGTTTTTTTAAATCTCTCCATTCCAGTGTCCGTTGAATTCCAACAGAAATGTTGTCAGTACTTTAGGGCCTCTTTAAACTGCACTGAGTTGTTACACTTTCAGCATGGTTTCCACACAATTAGAAAACTCAAGAAATTGAAATATTTGTTTAAAAACATTTAATTCATATTTTTTAACAGGAGAAACCTAAGTTCTAACTCCTTAAGTCTGATATAGTAAATAAAGCTCTGATGGAAAGGATTTAAGTTTTTAAAATCCCAATTCAAGCTTCCCATTTTTAACTGTCACCTTTGAGCCTGATAGTTCTCCTTGTAAAAAATGCACTGTGGTAACAGTAACTTATATTGTTCCACGTATAAAAATATGCTGTGTTTGATGCTTGAATTGGAGCCTGTATAGTCCTTGAATTGGAAGTTGAAGAACCTTTGGGTGAGTCCCATGAATAGATTAAAGATAATGACTGTAAATATATTATTCATGGGTGTAGTTTAAACAGTCAAGGGCAAAGAAAGCCCTATTAAAAAGTACAAACACACACATGACTCATTGAACAAATAATTGCCAAAGACAAGAGCTTGAGTTTGCAATAAATTTATTTGTCTGTGATTTGTGTGGAGTTTTTTCAGCGGGGCTCCTAACCGTCCCCTTCTTCTTGCTCTTGCGCTCGTAAGAAGCTGGCCTTTTTCTGGGCGACGCGGTCCTTCCTCTGTGCCAGAGATAACTTGGCGCGATTCCACCTGCCGGAAACAAAACACAACAAGAGCCCCATTAACATTCAGCTCAGCAGAGAAGTGTTTGTCCGCTCAGCACTGGGAGCTCCCCAACACAGAAAGCAGGGTTCCTGCAGCTTTCAACAACTCAAATTTAAGACTTTTTAAGACCACTTTGAATAGAATTTAAGACCTATTTCACGGCAAAAAAGTATGAAATACGTGCCATAATTACTTACAAAGTAAATGTATTGATGTTTAACATAAGAACGATGACTGAACATATTAGCATAACCGTACAAAGAACTGTGTTAGCGTGTTAGACAAAATGTGTCTGTACGCGCGTGTGTGGGTGTGTTTGAGACAAGAGCTATCTTCAGAACTCTGCTGCCTTGGCTACAATCGTTCATCGTTGCTGTTGTAGGATTGGTGTTTAGCTACAGTATTTAGCGTCTACAGCACCTCCGCTTTTAGGGTTGACGTAAACCCAAACATCACCCGGAGGTTCCCCGGTGTTGTTGCGGGAGATGCTGCACTAACTAACGCTACATTTGCACACAAAAACGCGACATTTCTCTGCAAAAGGTGCAGCGGGCTTCAAACACGTTCCCTCCACTGGTTTCAACCAAGCACTAAATTCAATGTTTTCCAACCAAATACGGTTGAACTTACACTTCCCCATATTTATTTGTAAGTACATTCGAAGATACCGGAGTTTCTGACTGCCAGGTTACTAGCTGGGTGTTCTCCGATAAGGGGCCGGGGGAAACTAAGTTAATGATTATTGGTTCCATGTTGATTTATTTCAATACAAATTGTTGGGGGGAACTGAAAGGCTATTGCCGTACTAGTTACTTTGCAGCCCGGACATTTCCCCCAAAACACATTTAGACACTATCGCAACACAGAAGTACCTTTCAAATCCGATCATTTTTAAGACCTTCTAAATAATATTTAAGACCTTTCATATTTTTTTGATCATATTTAAGACTTTTTAAGGCCTTAAATTCTGATTATTAAATGTAAGACTTTTCAAGACCCTGCGGGAAACCTAAGAAAGGCATTACTTAGACAGGGTTTTTCCAAGGGTAGGAGTAATGGGACAGGGGTTCTTTAAAGGTTGTATGGTGGATCTAGCTCAAAGACAGAGGAAATTCACCTTCTAATTTGTCTCACGTGTAACAGCATCATTAAAGAAGAAAATAGCAAGTAACAGATGGAAATAAGAACCCACCTCTTCTTCTTGACGTCTTTTAGGGGTTTCTTTTCGAATACGGGGTTTGCTCTGATGCCAGCGTGTGCTTTTTTGTACATTTCTTCGACCTGAAAAGAACAGAAACAAGGAGACGAGTGTTAATATACGATGTCTTGATCGAGATTTGACTTGGTGCATGATGGTTCGCATCGCTTCTCTCAGCCCCGTCTTGAAAGGACAGTAAACATCAGCTAGTGCATATGAAGGACCAACTACATTTTGCTCAGTGAGATTTGTAACATCATCAAGAAGCAGAGAACCAGCAAACACAGAAGTCAAAAAACTGAAAAATGTATGTAGCCATGGCTGATGCAATTGTGCCAAGAGACTTGTTGAGCACATTCAGACTGTGGGTCTACATCGGTCACCTTAACTGTTGCTATGATCTTGTAAATAGTACTGAAATCCGTTAACCTTATTTCCTGATCCTTTTGTTTCATTACATAAATGAAACTTTTTTACTAAGGGTGTTATTTTTAGGGGTGGTATTGTGGGTACAAAATATGGCCAAAATGAGGTACCAAGTTGTACAAAAACATCCTTATTCAAACTATATTTAAATCCGTTTTTTTTTTTTTTTAATTACATATATGGTATTGTCATATTTTTGGGCGATTTCATATAAAGTAAGATAATTTCCTTTAAGGAATAATCATTGTGCTTGCATGTGTAGCTATGTTATGTGTTGTATACATTGTGTGTAGCGAGCCTCCATCTTACTGTGTCTGGCGTGACTCCGCTCTTGATGAAGCGAGAGAACTGTTTCTTGTAGGCGTCTTCGTCCTCCTCCATCAGGTAAGACATGTAGTCGGCCACGTTCATGCCCATGATGTGTCTCCGATGCACCTCTGCGTCAAACTCTTTGCTCTCCGTGTCGTAACCGGGGAAACGCTTTAGACTGGAAACAAGGGAGAGCAGAGATCACGTTATTTTTAGTGACAGAGCAGGACTATTCAACGTTTACACTTTCCATTTGGTATGTTTTTTCTTCAGGCCAGGCCAATTGATGACACAGACAGATGTTGGCTGTGGTTCGTCTCACTTCTCTCAGCCCCGTCTTGAAAGGACAGTAAACATCAGCTAGTGCATATGAAGGACCAACTACATTTTGCTCAGTGAGATTTGTAACATCATCAAGAAGCAGAGAAGAACCAATAGCCACCAGCTGGACCTGTCACCAACCACAGTGGAAATGATAAGTGATATTTATTTGATAAGCAAGTTTTATTAATGGAATAATATCGAACCTAGCTTTGAAGTTAATCTCATTCAAATATTAATCTTTGTACATTTTTATTTTGCCGAAAATATTTGTACATTAGCAACAATGTAGCACAACATGAAATTTGAAAGCAGTAGTTTGTTTATTCAAATGCATAACAAATATTTTGGCCCTTAAAAGTCTATTCATATTCATGATCTCCTATCATGTGGGCGCACTTCATATTGGTTGCTGCAGATCTTTATTTGATGCTCTTTGCGCACCTTCAAGACTTGCTTAAAAAAGGGAAAAATAACATACAATAAAATGCTTATAGGAGGTTGCTTTTGTTATTTCCCATAAAGTACTGACCTGTGAGGAATGGCCAGCCCTCCGTCTACGGCCCCCTTCAGTGCTCCGAACACCTTGTTTCCTGTGGTGGTCCTGGCGAGGCCTGCATCCAGGTAACATGTGAAGGCACCCGGCTTTCCGTCAATGCTCTCTACGTTGAACTCGTCTCCTGTCACCTCCACCTGGCCCTCGTACACCTGGTCCATGCCAAACTTGTTCAGCAGCTAGGGAAAGCAGGAAAATACAAAAGAGGATGTTAGAATTAGGGATGCTCCAATCGCCAATTTTGGGACCGATAGCCGGAATCAGTATTGGCCGATACCGATCGAGTCGGCGGGGGCTATGGGGATCTTCCATTTAAAGTGATGTTTAAAACTCAGTTAATGGGGCTCATTCACAAACAACATAATTATTACATTCAAATTAAGTACATTATTCAGGTTTGGATTCTCTCTCTCTCTCCCCCCTCCCCCGACAGTATCGTCTCATGCAGCTCACTGATCCAGTAATGACTGACCCGACAGTGAAGAATAAATATATGTATAACTAGTTACAG
>NW_011346341.1:0-11485 GCF_000735185.1 Notothenia coriiceps | reverse complement strand
GCTAAGTGTGTTAGGTCTAACTCTTAGTGTGTGTGTGTTGCTCCGCTCACCGGTCAGTCACAGCGGGCGGAGCTGCAGGATTTCTGCTTCACACACGTTGCATACTGCCATTTTATTGTCTTTTTCGGACACCTTAAAATACGGCCAGACCGGTGAAGCCATTTTGGCAAGCTTGTTTTGCGCGCACAGAGAAAAGTGTCATGTATTTTACATCATGTGATCGGCTCTCACGAGAGCACCGATCGATAGGCAGAGAGTGAACATCGGCCGATCCCTAGTTAGAATACAGATCTGTTGACAGACGAAAACACTCAATGATCACACTTACTGATTTTGAGGCAATAAATCAGACCTTTCAAAGTGCCATATCAGCAAAAATAACAGAAACAAGGAAACGAGTGTTAATAGACTAATTAGACTTTGTGCATGATGGTTCGTCTGGCTTCTCTCAGCCCCGTCTTGAAAGGACAGTAAACATCAGCTAGTGCATATGAAGGACCAACTACATTTTGCTCAGTGAGATTTGTAACATCATCAAGAAGCAGAGAACCAGCAAACAAATCTAAAACATGTACCGACACCTGCAACTTCCTGTGTGTATGTTCTCTTACCCGGCGAGCCAGCAGCAGGCCCGTGCAGTAGGCCGCAGCGTAGTTGGTGAGGCCTACACAGATGCCATATTTGGGCAGCTCGTGAGAGTAAGCAGCACACACAATCTGGTCTCCTTCGACCTTTGCATAAGCAATCTGAAAAGAGAGAAAAAGTGTTGAGTCAAGGGGTCATCAATAAGTGACCACGTGGGGCTCAGTCTCACATTAACTGACCTGGCAGCAGATGTCCCTGTTGGAGAACCTGACGATGATTCGGTACTTTGGTGTGTTGTACTTGTTCTTGTCCTGCACAACCAGGCGCTTCCGGGCAAAGAAGTCCGTTTTTCCCTCTATAGAGATAGCAAGAAACAATGGTTACCGAGGCACAATTTTTATACATTCTAAAAAGCTTTGTTGTGCGAAAATACAACCAGGCCTGTGACGCTGGAGTAAGAGAAAAGTCTTACCTCTCCTTCTCCTGAATTTGACCTGATATCTCCTGAAGTATGACTTGTTCTTCACCACTTTGACGAAACCCTGGGTGGAGAGTCAATATGTTAGCATACTAGCTATAAGCGGGAAAATAACATGCAAAAGTAAACAATGCCCGTTGTTTTGAGCTTCACTCTGTTGACAATTTAATATAAAACAAATGAATGTATTTATAAAAAGCGTGTTGTGGAATATAAGTCAGCTGAGGTTTCGTCAGGCATGGAGGTGCCACGCTGGAGCTCAGAAACTCGTCGGCCATTTACGATCGAACAGCAGCAAACATCCACGAACATCTGCCGCTCAAACCACTGGAAACACTTTTCTACCATCAGACATATATCTAAACACCCAGACTGTGTGCACTGAATAAATATTGATGTATTTTACTCACCATTTTGAGCGAATTTTGCGCCTCTTCCTCCTGGACTCAGATGTGCCTCTACCACTGGCGGAAGGCTGCCTTGGCTCCCTAGTCTCTGCTCTTCGACGTCCGGTCTGCGTGTGAGCACGAGCGCCCTCTGGTGCCCAGGAGGACACCATGCATGCGCCGACAGGGGGCGGCAGCGACACAGCGGGGCAGCAGCTCTGAATGAATGAGGCCCCGCCTCCCACGCTGTATCCAGTTCTTATTATACATCCATGGGCCTCACTTCCTCTCTGATAGACAGACAATTTATTCATCCCGAACTGGGAATTCCTTTGGTCACAGCAGCAGAGTTCAAAAATGTTTAAAAGATGGAATAAAAAACAAATATATTAAAATAAAAGTTAACATTAACAGCAAATAACAAATTAACAAAAGAAAAGACATACATTATATCACTAGAGATTTTAAATAATACACAAGAAAATACGAGATACATTTGAATACACTACCATATATAATTTCACTAGGCAACAGAAATGTATAGAAATATACTACAGAAATATATTGACACTGGATGATAAATACATTACGACTGTGCAGCAGTGATTTAGCTTCAGGGAAGGAAGGTTATCACTTATAACACAATATAAGGCACATTCTTATGTTACTTAATGACATTTTCATGAGGAAATAAAAATAATATCCAATTTGCTGTTATGGTTTATGGGTTTCTGCTACTCAAAGCTCTATTAATACATGCTTGTTATTATGTATTTTCTGTTTGATAATTATAATGCTAATACAATAGTTATATTATGTAATATAACACATTATATACAATAATTGCAACTTAAAGTACTTGCAGAATGGACAAGAACTAAACACAGAGAAAGCTCACTATTTGAGCACTGAATCACATCGTAGACAGATTTAGTCTGACTGTTAGTCTGTACAGTACATTTCCTCGCTGCGTGACTGATGAAGGAATTCTGATACTGACTTCACTTCCAAAAAAGTTCTGGAATCATTTGTTCCTTTGCTTAACATTATGTTTTAATGTTAAAGATCATGCAGTTAAAAATCTTCGCGCAGTTCACTTTGAAACCTTGTATGGGTATTAAAAATGTAGAATGTTAAATGTAGTCAAGCTCCTATTCTAAACCCTGCTTATGGGTAATGATCCCTAATTTGTGAAACTGATTCAGTAAAGTACAGGAAAGAAGAAAATCAACAGCAATGTCTCTTTACATAAATCCTAGTCCACATACCTTGTTATCATCTTCATATTGTAATCACTTTCAGATGAAACTGACAATTAGCTATTTTCAACATGTCACACATTATAGCACAACCAACCTGGAAGACTGCCGTGATATACCAGTATGACTTACACACAACGGCACATCTCATCCGAGCTAACCTTCAGTAGCAGTGAAATATTAAAAGGCACACGCTTCACTCACACTGTGGATCCATCTATTTTCAAATACCAGGACGTTTTTTATGCTCATCCACACATTCTACTCTGCTGTGGTTAATAAGTGCAGTGAGCGTCATGATGATGGTGTCAAACAAAGGGCTCAACATGACCCCACAGGTCTCACCGACATGGACATGGAGAAGAATATACTGGATGTTTTTGCCTAGTTCATCTGTGCTAAAAAAAAAAGCTTAGTATCAATAGGCCTACATCAATACATAGCTGGTGTTATTTGAATTTAAACAGCAGCGGATTAATAAGAGTGATTCTACACTTAGAGCAACGTTTTAATAAAATTAACTCATTTAAGAGTTAGATGAGAAGATTGAAACAACTCAGCTTGAAACAAGGTCACAGCTAGGAAAAGCTTAGCTTAGCTGAGGATGGATACAGCTCCCCTAAATCCCTTCTAAAGCTAAATAATTTAGTCTAAATAAACATATTAGTTATAGTTTGTTTATTTTTACAAAAACCTAAGTGTAAAGAAATAAGTTGGTGTTTTAAAGCTTGTAGGCCTAATAGTCCATGGGCCAGACCAAATATCGGTACCAACCGAGGTGGCAAAACATTTGTGGTACCATTTTGTTCTTAGGGTCCATATAAGTACATTAAGCCATAATAGACTTTCCAACTGAGTAGCTTAGCGGAGTTACATGCTACCCCATTATTGATCAAATAACGCATTTTGTCACCTACAAAGTTTGGCGGTATGTTCTGCGTTTGTCCCTGCTATGTGGAAAATGGTAATGAAACTTGCCTGAATGAATATTATATAAGCTTTGTATGTTTTATTTGGAATATATTTTCAGATTTTTGGGGAAGAAGCTCATTTTGTTGCTTTTCAGATAATGTTATTGGAGCCGCATGTTATTGCCATTTTACATGTTATCGGACACTGCGTCTGATGTACCGGTATGTAGACATACATTTTTAGTTAAGATGTATAGTTAAGATTAAGTTAATATTTCAAAGTGATGAAACTTTCTGCCTTCTTATAGAGCAAGAATGCAGACTCGTGCTCCGGAGTGATCAAATGAGAAATTAATCATGTAATGAAACTATTATCAACAGAGACGTACTACAAACAGAATGTATATTTTATTGCATTACTTAAGTGTAAAGTGTAAAGACTCTATATATAGAAGATAATACATGAACAATCATAACCTCCCCACGTTGCTTTGGTGTATTTGCAGGTTCCATACACTGCTACTGTCACTAGCAACTAACTGAAAATGGACTCAGTCCCAGAGGCAGGAACCAGCGGCACGGCACCAAAGCGGCCACGCCTGGAGTGCCTCATCCATTGCACATCTCAAGATGAAGACTCAACCCTGGTATCACCAAAAGACATTGGTTGCTGGAAAACCCTGCTGAGAGCAGCAGAAATCAGACAGCATGCACCGATCTTAGACATCGCAAAGGACTTGCCAGATGATGTCATACCACCTGTCACCTACCATAGGAAGTGCAGAAGCATCTTTACTATGAAAAAGGACCTTGATGCTATTATCACCAAGAAAGACAATAACCCTACATCAGAAGGTTCAAGAAAGTCAGCCAGACAAACGCCACACCAATCAAGGGTATATAAGGAAGAATGCATCTTCTGTGAAAAAAACAACAAGTACTTGAAAGGCCTAAAGACAAGAGAGCCTTTGACCCAGTGTACTGAGCTCTGTGCAGATGATACAATCAGAACAGCTGCAACGAGGAAACTGGACAACAGAATCCTTGCCATTTTCAGCAGAGAACTGGTGGCTGCTGAAGGCCACTACCACAGGTCTTGCTACCGCCTGTACACCAAGGATGCAGCTCCTGTAGCAGCTAGCAGTGCGCCAGATGGAGAGGACATTAACGAGACCTATGATGATGGTGTGCAGTATGATGCCGCAGAGAAACAGTCATACAGTGAACTATTCTCATTTATCAGAGAGGAACTGTTTCTCAACCCTGCTGTGGTCCCACTGATTGACTTCACAGCTAGACTGGTCTCACGTATGAATGGTCTCGGTATAACCAAGGTGAAACCATCCACAAAGAAACATATCCGCCGGAAGCTGGAGAGTGAATTTGGAGAAGCACTCCACATCATTCAGAACGATAAGGGCAAAGTACTCCTTTATCCAGACAACCTCTCCTTGTCTAAGCTTGCGAAAGCACATCAAGCACTCCAGGCTGAGTTGCAGGTCATGAGGTCAGCAAAGACAGAGGACAGTATCAGCAAGGCAGCACTGAGGATGCGAGATGATGTCAAGAAGCAAGATGACGTCCAGGCATGGCCACCTCAAATATCAGAACAGGAGCAGAGGGACGTTAACATCCCAACTTCAGTGACCATGTTCCTGCACACATTGCTGACAGGCTTTACAGACTGTACACAACCATCCCAGAGAGTACAGAGGCTATGTAACTCTTTTGGCCAGGAATTGGTTTATGCCATTACCTGTGGCAAGACGAAGCCAACGAAGCACATCATACTGCCCTTTGCTGTGAAGTCACTCACGGGGAATGTGGAGCATGTAGACACTACAGACATGTACATGTAACTATGTTATGCAATTCCATGTTTTATGTTGTTTTTTTTTCAAGTAATAATAATTTTATTTGGCTAAAATATTGTCCAAGTTACTTTAGAATGACCTGTATAAATAAACAACACCATAAGAACAATGCATTAGCCATTAAATGGTTGACTTCATGTTGGTATTTGAGTTATATGTACATTCAAGCAACNGGGTGTGTGAGAAGTGTGTGTATGAGATTAAAAAAGCCCAATTGCTTTTATGTTAAACCCCTTTACTATTCAATTAAACACATTCAATGTTTATTTATTGTAAAAGCAATTGGGCTTTTTTAATCTCATACACACACTTCTCACACACCCCCACACACACACACACGCACACACACTTCTCCGCCTCATTCCGTTTTCATTTACTCGTTAGTTATCTGACCAGCTTCAATCTTGTAGGCTACTCACTTCGTTTCTTGTAGCCCTCGAAAGGGTTTTGGAGGTTGATGCCTCGCTGAACGTGAGTTGTCTGGCTTTCTTGTCCGCAGCAGCAGAAAGCATTTTCGAATGTTTGAATGAATCAAAGTGGGTCGTCCCCGTCGATTTTCTCTTATGCTCCAACACACAGTTGCACGGGGTGCAGAACAGTTTCCCCCCACTTTTTGCCCGGTCTTTCTGAAATGTTCGTCGGTAAATGAGATGGATTAGATTTTTTCATCTTGGTGTTTTCTCTATCGTGTGAGCTCCACACGTTCACTCTATACAGTGTTGTTTACATTCTGTGATGCGCGAGCTGATGACGTCACGTCAAGACGAGTTAACTTTTTTTCTTCTCAACTTTTGTGGAAAAATGCGGGGATTATGCGGCCTTTTGATAAATATGCGGCCTTTTAGAAATACGCGCCATTTTGCTGATTATGCGGTAAATTCTGGACGGTCTAACTATCTTCAAATGTCTCATTCCACACGCCATAAGACTATTAAACACCTGAGAGAACATTCATCTGTTTGCATCTTGCAAATTATTTATCTATATATCATATTCCATTTACTTGTATATAGACTCTTCTTGCACTATATCTATTTTATTTGTATTTACTTGCACATCTCAAAAATTTATCTTGCGCTAGTTTATCTTTTTTTATGTCATATTCATGTTGCACTGTTGACTTCAGTTTTGATTGCCATATCTGCACTGTAGCTAATGGGCACATGGCAATAAAGCCTTGAATCATGTCTATCAATTAAAGCCAGCCGATACATGTAGTTGAGTATACAACAATTATTGCCCACAAAAAAGTGTGTGAAGTGAATTCTCACAAAAGTGGAAGGTAGTAGGTACATTCGAAAGAGGACTTGTTCTCATTTTCATATTTGTATGTAGAGTCTCTACCGTGACATGTCTCCATGCTTTAATGTTCAAAAAGCTCTTTATTTTTCTCATACTGCAGCACCTCTTTTCACCCTCTGTCTGAAACCAGAGCCCAGTCTGCTCTGATTGGTTATCATTTACATGCACTAAAACCTACTGTATAATACGGAAGAAGGAAAACCCCTCAAAAGTAGGATAGGCCTATTGAAGTAAAAAACGGTCACAGAAGTGGTATGTAGTTTAATTGTGCAAATCATGCTGGTCTCTTCAATAATTCAACTTTTTTTTTACATTTTCAAAATTCAAACAGCAGCGTTGACCACAAGCTCGACATGCTACAGGTCATGTCTGTATTTAGAGTGGTTACACAAGCCAGGATGTTGAGTTGGTCTCAGCAGCTTCACAACTTCCAGAAGGGATCATGACAAATCCTCTTTGTACAGCATTCAGATGTGACTACACGTTGATAAAGATCTCCACCATCACAGGTGTTAAACATTCGTGAATGATTTCAGGATGATCTCTATGGCACCGAGTCAAAATCCCCAAAAATGTGATACAGCACAATACTAAAAATGCTCTTTGTAGTGAGAAATACAAGTAAATAACATTCACAAATGAAATACATTAATATTGTCACTAGTGTTACAGGTGAGAAATGTACAGCAGTGAAGTGCACTGACATACAGAATGTTGTCGGTGGAATACTGACAGACATATCCTTCAAGTTTTCCACTTTGAATATAATAAACGGCCTTATGCAGATGAGTGACAATTAGGAAAAGCTTCAATGCTTCTTGGCATAGACTGTCTTCTACTCTGTACCCTGTATAAAGACATGTCCTTTGTTTCATTTTGCTACAAATCTTTTCATTTTTTCCTTAAATGTTCACTTATCTGTAGGCTACGTGTTAAAGGTGAAGTCTTGTGATATTCTATATTTTAATTATTGTAAAGACAACCCCTGAAAACCAGCAGTTAACCATTCTGTACAATCTTTGTAGCCAAGTCTAAAGTGGAAGTCTTAAGTAGTTCAGCAGGGTGACCTTCATTTTCGTTCCTTCATTTGAATGAACTTGGGTTTCATTTTGGTCGATGCCACACACTGTCCTGCTGCTTTCAATACTCACTAATGCACCAAATTTGAATTAATCCGCAGCTTAGTCTGTACGAGAAAAACAAAATCACTTTCTTTTAACAAGGGAAAGTACAATTTCGCAAGCTGTTTATAAAGATTTATACTCCAAGTCGTACTCTAAGACAGCGTAGTACTAACAAATAAACCTTTGTTTGGTCTTTTAACAGAATTTTCTGTAAAACGAAAATATGGAATACCACCAGCCTTATCTTAACCTTAGGTACACTCCCTGATTATGCTATAGTACTCAAAAGCAACTTTAAAAGGAGACATATCATGCTCATTTTCAGGCTCTTACTTGTTTTATGGGTTGTAATCGATCATCTTTTCATGCTTCAATGTTCAACAAACACATTATTTTTCTCATTCTGTCACTCTAAATAACTTCGTGTCTGTCCAAAACAGTCCGTTTGAGCGCCTGTCTCTTTAAGACCTCGTCTTGAAAAAGCCAAGTCTGCTTTAATTGGCTTGCGAAAAGAATATGGCGTAACTTTGCAAAGGTACTTGTAAAGCTGGAGAGGGAGTATATTCTAATGAGGCTACATGTGACATACGAAGGGAAGCCAAACATGAATGACTTGTTGAGTCTAACTGGGTTATCTTATTTCTCAGTTTGTGCGGAGGTAGGCTTTCCTGATAAGTAAGTGCAGAAGCAATAGGAAAGTGAGATGTTCATGATATGTCCCATTCAACATAACAAAGTCAAGGAGCCTATCTTATAATAGTGTCATTACACTTCCAACTGGGGCTTTGTACAACACCCTGATTTTAAATCCTTCTCAGGCCATACATACCTGCATGATTTAGTGGCAAAAACAGCAATTTGGCCTCCCAGCGCGAGACGTTTCATTTTTCCAGCAGTGCCCCCAAAAACATTCCACTGTGGTGAACAATACAATACAATATAGTGTGGCTGCATGATCTGCTTTAAGTATGACTGATGGTAACATGCAAACATTCAGTCGAGTTTAGTATTTCAAAGTTCTTAGCCTTGTTTTCCAGGCCCGAACTTCTGACGCTCGGAGAGAGGAGGTAGATTCTCCATCAGTCTGACCGTTCAAGAGTGTATAGAGTAAATAAAAACTACTTCATTAAATGTGCTATTCCTAAATCACAGCATCTTTCATACTCTGTGTGAGGAACCGACTTCAGGTGACTTCCCGTCCTTGTCACGAGTCCTTGGTGTGCGAGATCTGTCTCCACAGCAGAGCCTTCAGGTTGTTGAGAATAAGGGAGTGCTCCATGTTCATTTGTCCAGCATTACTACCTTTGAGAGCCATGCAGGAGTACAACTGCCTCTCCAGCTCCTCCCTCATCCCTGAGGGCGCCCCCCGCAGGAGGTAGTCCTTCAGTGTGCCGCACGCCTTCGCTAGGTTGGGCTGAACTGGCTCCTCCTTGCATCGTTTCTCCGACAAATCACACAAGGTCTTGCAGTCCACCCCGTACACACAGTCAGCGTCCGTCTCACACTTCAGCGCCCGCATGGTGCGCTTGAACTCGTCCTCAGACACCACCGCCCGGGCGTCAGTCAGACGGAGCTCGTGTCGGTCGGTATAACCAAAGTGCGCCGCAGCGAGGTCACAGATCAGAAAGCTGCCATAGGTGCCGTGGAAGAGGTCCTCCACCAGCTCCAGGAGGCCCATGGAGATCTTGGCTTTGCGAGGCCATGAGGGGGTGAACCACTGGTCCATGGAGCGCTGCATGCTGCTGGGGACCCAGGACACCAGGGGCCATGGGAGAGACAAACCGTACAGGGGCCCGTAGTGGACGCGCTCCGTCATGTACAGATCCCCGCAGAAGCCCAGGAGGCGAGGAGTGTGACCGCGGTCCTGCAGCAGGAGGCCCAGCAGCACCTGTAAACAAGGCAGGAATGGGTCTCACTGAAGAGCTAGAATCATTGTTTGTTTGCAGATCAGGGTTAGTACAGATCGAGGCAAGTAAGACTAAGTACTTTTTTATTTAAATGAAATGTAAGATCAAGTTCACGATAACTCATTATCATGGATTCCACTACCTTGATTCTCATCGTGCCAACTTCAAAAACACTTCCTACACTAAATACAGGTTTAATCCATGCCTTTGAATACTGGTACATTCATTTGAATTTGCACTTTCCCATTTGCACATTCAGTCGTGGGGTGATGTTTGAGGTGAGGTAATGACCATAAATGGTAAAGGTTACGAGAGGTCGTTGGGAAGCAAGTTTGCGAGTGTTTTTGCTAAATGAGAATTACAGTCTAGATACGACCCTTCACCATTTTGCCGTAACTACCAGACGAGGACCATCATACATAAAGGTGTGTGAGGCTTTCTGTAAATTGTGTTAAAAGAAAGAAGATACAAATTATTTGGGAGATTTTTAAATTGCATGTCGGATAAAAAAACGAAATGCTACCTACCATATCTCAGCATGTTGACTTTTGAAAGATTTATTGCAGACTTGTTAAAACATATTAAAACATATTTAAACATTAAAGGTGGGGTAGGTAATTTTGGAGAAACCAGCTCGAGTGCACTAGAATTTGAAAATACACAGCCGGAAAAAATCTGCCACTTCCTTACAGAGCCCCTCCTCCAACACACACGAACATGACCAATGAGGGCACGAGATAAGTTTGCGCACAGATGGAAGGCTGACAGGCAGGTAGGCCATCCAGTTATTTTAGCCAGGCCCTTCCTGTTCACAGTCTATACATCAGACTTCAGACACTGCTCACAGTCCTGCCATCTGCAGAAATTCTCAGATGACTCTGCCATTGTGGGCTGTATCATCAGAGATCAGGAAGCTGAGTACAGGAGTGTGGTGGAAAGTTTTGTGGAGTGGTGCGGTCAGAACCACCTGCAGCTCAACGTCACAAAAACTAAGGAGCTAGTGGTTAACTTCAGGAAGCGGAGTACCGCCCCAAGCCCAATTACCATCGTGGGCATGGATGTGGACATTGTGGACAGCTACAAGTTCCTGGGCGTCCACATAGACAATAAACTGGACTGGAGTAAAAACACTGACGCCCTATATAAGAAAGGCCAGAGTCGCCTGCATTTCCTCAGGAGACTCAGGTCCTTTAACGTCTGCAGCACTATGTTGCAGATGTTCTATGACTCGGTGGTCTCCAGTGTGATCTTCTTTGCTGTAGTGTGTTGGGGCAGCGGGGTGAAGACAGCTGATGCCAACAGACTCAACAAGCTTATCAGGAGAGCAGGCTCTGTCCTGGGAGTGGATCAGGAGTCGTTGGCAGTGGTGTCGGATGGGAGAATGCTGAGGAAACTTCTCAGCATTCTGGACAACGGGTCTCACCCCCTGCATGCCACACTGGTTTCCTACCAGAGCACTTTCAGCCACAGACTGAGATCACCCATAACCACCACACAGCGCCACAGGAGGTCTTTCCTCCCAGTGGCAATCAAACTCTTTAACTCTTCACCCCTAAGTAAAGGGCACTGAGAACTCCCACACCAACACTATGCAATATACATATCAATATAATTAACATCATTGCAATACACTCGCTGCTATATATATATATATATATA
>NW_011346340.1:0-2688 GCF_000735185.1 Notothenia coriiceps | reverse complement strand
GCAATCAGCTGTGCACCCTCCCCGACTACACACCTGCTTTCCATCAAGCCATTTACAACGGCATATCAACGGAGGCTCCACAACCTTTCTCCGCCAGATCGTCAAGTATCAGCCGTATCTCGCGTCTCTCCTCCGGTACACAGCACCGTAGTGTGGAGTTGCATTAGGTAACGCGAGATACGGCTGATACTTGCGCATTAGTTTCTGTTATGGATCAGTATCAACAGTCCTGCCAGTAACGTTACTATATTATCAATGCTACTTTAGTTATAGCCTGATATATGATAGCTAACTTTACAATGTTGTGATGTGACGTTAGCTAACATTCTGTAGCTAACGCCGGTCACTCACCAAGATAGCTGCCCAGTTCTCCACTGGTTCTCCTCACACCACAGCTCAATTTCTCTCCGATGGCCGTTATTTCTTCTAATCCTTGGCTGCTCCTGGTCTCTTGGACGCCTAGCAGGCTCATAATTATAAGGTTGTGGTCCGTCATATGCATTCGAATATTCATGTTCAACGTCTTCTGTGTCGAAACTAGCATTGGGATCCATGTTTATTAATACGTCACACCGGCCGCTCTCCCCCTTGTTTCCCCCATGTTACGTCACACGCGGGAGATCACGTGCCGAGGCTTTTTTATGCGGAAGTGAACATTTCTTACAAAAACGACGCCAGATGTCAATGTAGTGTATATTTCTGTATATTTTTTAGAAAATCTAGTGTATTCATCATTTTCCTACACTTTAACCTGGAAGTTGCTCTTTAAGGCCCCAAATAGCCAGATCACAAAGGATCAAATCTGCATGCCTGGCTAATAGATTACTTTGTGTTTTTATATCAGGTTTTCATGGCCTGTTCCTCATTAAATTCAGAAAAGGTCCATGTTAATTTCGGCGAAATAGAAATTAGACCATGCAATGCTTTTTCCTAATGGAGACCTGAAAGGTACAAGTATAAAATAATCAATTCTGTTGATTCTTAGAGTAATTGATGAATCATCCTTTTTGGTGTTTTAAATCTTTTGAAAGATAACATTAGATTTAGCCATTAGTTTTTAGCATAAAGTCCGAAAACAATGCTCGGTTTGAATACATCCCATGCCACTGGTTTTCCGGTGACTCAGTCGTTGCCCATTGTTGCTTTTCTCAGTGCTCTCACTGTATGTGTCACACGACAGCACCAACAATACAAAACTCTGGTACAGGTTATTATCCTCTCTGGGCTACAGGGCTGAACAAGATGTGCTTAGGCTTACTCATAGCCGGACCTTTCCTCTATGTTGATGATTTAGTGTCATCTGTAAAGAGAAATAGCCAGGATATTTATGCTTCCACCAGGGAGACCTGGAGTTATTTACCTGGAGCTGCTTTATTATCCCACTGTGAATGAGCAGAGAAGGCTTTAGAGTGCAGGTAGTTAGCTCCCTAATAGAGGTGACTCAAGCTCACTGGACTGCAGATGCATGCTGGGATTCAGCCTCCAAGGATGTAGTACCAACTTTATATTGAAGACTGTGTTTTGTGAACTTTCTGACTCAGATGAGTAATTTATTTAGCTGCTGCCGGCTAACTTAATGATTGACTCAGGAACCGCTCAGGGATGATGAATCGTTTATTAAAGTTTTTCTAAATGTGGAGCCATTCATATTATTTCTAAAAGGGGATTTCTTTTTGACTATCTGCGCTTTTCAAAGAAATCATCCGATACAAATCAATCTGCCAAATACTAAATCCGAAACCGCAAAACAATCCTCAAACCTTTGTTTATCCAGGTGTATCCCATTGAGATCATTGATCTCTTTTTCAAGGGAGACCTGCTCAAGTAGGTTCCACATGAAACATAAAAAAACATAAACAGAACAACAAAAGGAAATCTTACAGCATCATTACAGGGATTACAATTTACATAACTATCCACATGAGAAGGTACCAACAGCTTCCGATTGAGTAGCATCCAACCGAGCTTTAAAAACATTTAGTGGCACCAGATTGCTCAGTTTCCATTTCAATTGCAGACTATTCCAAGACAGTGGAGCTGCTCATCTAAATGCTATCTTCCCTAAGACCTGTCCCTTTGTAATGCTACAGATGTACCCGCTGTGTGGCGAGTAACAAAGCACTGCACCCCTGGTCTTTAAGGATTGTATTCCCTTCTATTCATTAAAGGTCCCATTTCATGGCCATTTCCACTGATCATAATTCATTAAATGAATAATTTTCTGAAATGAGAGTGTGTTTAATGGCTGACCTGCCCGATCATGATGGAAAACGCAAAGACGCCCACAAAGTAGTTGATGAGCTGGAAGCAGATCTCGAAGACGGTGGTCGGGTCCGGCAGTCCTCCGATGGTGATCAACGTCTTCACCGCAAAGTAATAGCAGCGAATATAACTGTGAGAAAAACAACATATGTGATACTGTCTTCAATCTGGTTTCAGACAGAGGGTGAAAAGAGGTGCTGCAGCACAGGCAGCATGAGAAAAATAAAGAGCTACATACTGACATACACCTGAACATCAGCAGGAGAGGACTCTTTAAAGTAGAGACACTACATACTGATATACACCTGAACATCATCAGGAGAGGACTCTTAAAGTAGAGACACTACATACTGATATACACCTGAACATCAGCAGGAGAGGACTCTTTAAAGAGAGACACTACATACTGATATACACCTGAACATC
>NW_011346339.1:0-1590 GCF_000735185.1 Notothenia coriiceps | reverse complement strand
TGTGTGTGTGTGTCGAGAAGATTCTGGGAACAGATCCTCTGACGACACCGGCTGATATAGCCGGTGTCACGTGGGTCACAGGTGACTTTGTTGTTATTGGTACTCGAGCTGCGCATGCGCGCGATGGACATATCCAGTGCTAAAGCACCGCCTCTGGCGGTCATCCGGGACTCATAGAACCGTAGTTACAGCCGTAACTATCGTTTCATACCAGTGAAAAAATTGTTTTGGCTTAAAGAGTTATGGAAAGAAATGTGGATTAAAGCAAAAATATTTTGTTAAATAAAAACTGAATTTGAGAATTTATATTCAGGGTGTTGACTTTTGAACTTCTGAACTTCAACACTCTTGGAAATGTTTTGATCACTGGAGTCAGAAACTGTTCATGTGTCACTTGTTGAAGAAACTCCACAACGTGCAGTCTCTTTGAATCGGTCACTTCCTGACGCCCGTGCTGCTCATCTGTCCTCAGAGGTGTGTGCCCAGCTGTCCCGGATCTCACACACTCTCAGTGTCATCTTCCCCAGCCGTCCTGACGATCTGATTGGACAGACGGTCATCAAACTTCATACACACACGCCTCTGTCCCCTGAGCTCCATGTCAAAGTACTGATGAAATCTGTTGTCCTCTTTGTTTATAAAGTAAAGTAACTATACATGTACTCAATGACTGTAGTTAAATACATTTTTGAGGTACTTGAACTTAACTTAAGTGTTTCCATGTTTTTCCACTTTTCGTTTTGGTACTTTGAGTATATTTCGATGCCAATACCTATGTACTTTTTCTAGACTTAACATTTTATTGCCAGACTTTTACTTGTAACAGTATTTCTACACTGTGATATTATTACTTTAAGATCTGGGTACTTCTTCCACCACTGGTTGTTTATATGTCAGATTTCATATGTATTCTTTTATTCTCTCCCTCCTATCCTCAGGTCGTCAACACGATCCTCAGAAACTTCTGTCAGTGCATGTTAGACGCTTCCAGAGAAACCCCTCCTAATAAGTGAGTACAAAGACTGTGTGTGTGTGTGTGTGTGTGTGTGTGTGTGTGTGTGTGTGTGTGTGTGTGTGTGTGTGTGTGTGTGTGTGTGTGTGTGTGTGTGTGTGTGTGTGTGTGCCTAGCATTACTATACTTGTGGGGACCTAAATCTGTTTACACAGTCACGTGTGGGGACTGGCTTCCCTTATGGGGACAAATTGGAGGTCCCCATGAGGGGAATCATTAATTTTAGGGTGAAGACTTGGTTAGGTTTAGGATTAGGGTAAGGTTAAGGGCTAGGGAATGCTCCGGTTTTTGGACAAAATTAACATGGGATCACTCCGGTCAATGTACATACTTCGTCTCACTGGAATATTAATGGCCAGATTGAATACAACATCGACCCAATTTCTCCGGTCAATGACAGGAGAGTTTTGAAAGTGACAAAACACTCTTCCACACATTTAAAAACACTTAATCAATGTTTACCCAGGATCCATGGACCTTCCCTGACTTGTAAAATGTGGTGATGCGCCCTGGAGGTATCCTACTATTTAAAACATGTATACACTCATGTACACCATTCATAGGGTTCCCTAACACAA
>NW_011346338.1:0-2514 GCF_000735185.1 Notothenia coriiceps | reverse complement strand
CCCACTCCCTGGCCTCGTGGCAGGCCTCAGGGATTGATGCCCAAAATCCTTACACCGTGTTCCTTTGACAGGCAGAGCGCAGCCAGTTGAGCATGTTAAACATTATGTAGATGGGGTCCTGAAGCCACTGGGAGCTTTGTAAATAGTGGATGTCTCCTATGTAATGCTGGCCTGTGGGCTAAGAGCAACACAGAGTAAAATGCTAAATCTCACGCTGTCCCTCGCTCTGCAGCTTTTTCCTTCACCAAATACCCGTTGCTGGCATTCTTTTGTTTTCTGAATGTGCTTGTCTTCTCTCCGTTCCATCTTTTCATTCTCCAGGCCTGTAATTTTTTTTTTGCCTCCCTCTTCTTTCTTCTCTTCGCTACCTTTTTTCTATCCTTCTCCATTTAGTTCTCTCTCTCATCTCTTTCCAATCTTCCCCTCTTCCCTACGAAAGTCTCATTTCACACTGCTACTTTTTTCATCCTCTTTTCATCTCTCTCTCCCTCCATCTCTGCATCCAATGTTTTCACAGCGCCCCGATGGTGGCCTGGTCTGGCCTTTTAATGTCTCTCTCTTTCTTAACGATTTCTAGACTCTCTCTTGCTCGCTCGCTCTCAGACTGTAGCTAATGCCATCAAGGGTTTGCAGCAGTTCAGAGCCAAATACGTAAAGCCCCAAAGCTACACATAGAAATACAGATGAGGAACTACTTCCAAAACAAGTATATATAAAATAAAACACCTATGAAAAATATGTTTGCATGCCAAATATCCTCCAAAAACAATGTGCCTTAATCCACATTATTTCAAAGGCCCAGCAGAGGGCGTTCTAAAGATACACAAATTAATTTGATTGTAAAAAAGTCTATTTGAAAATCACCCTCCTTTCACTTCATTTATTTCCTCTAACATGTTTTAAATTAGATTATGGTGTCAATTAGTTTTAAGTCTTCTAACACAGCAAGATGTTCAATGAATTGTGTCCCATTTAGATTGAAATAGACGATAAAGCAGGGTTTACTTTCAGTGGTGCTGCCTTATGCTTGACAGCTACTATGTGGGTGTTGTCTGGGTTAAATGGAACGGACAGAAGGTCACAGTGACCTTGACCTTTGACCCCCTGGTTCTAATCAGTTCATCATTGAGTCCCAGTGGACATTTGTGTCAAATGTTAAGATATTCCCAGATGGCATTCACAAGATATGGTGCTCAACCAGTAAACATATTGACTACCGTCTCAGCTGTCACCGCCAAAGAGGCATAGAAACTAAGAAGGCGACGGCCAAAATAAAAACTCCATAAACCAATGGGTGATGTTAGGATGTCAATTTCTTATATACGAGGAAATATGGGGTGCATGCGGTACCCATACACAATAATAGTCTGTGTTCATCCAGAACATTGCATGCTACACTCTGATCCGAAGAACAGAGCTTTTCGGAGCCAAAACGGGATCCAGGGTGAGAAGATTTTCACTCCATGTTGGAATGTTTTGTTTCATTGTATTTTAGGTAAATGTTGTGCTTCTTTCACACTTAATTTGCAATTTTTTTGGACGAAATGTATTCTCAAAGGGGCCTTAAGTGTAAAATAACAGCCCTTTATACATCTTAAACATTATATAAACAATGAAGTCATTTTGTTAATCCAAAATAAAAAAAAGTGTGCATGCTCTGTTTAGCACTGATGATGACCTAAGGGTTGAAATTCAGCATTCACACATTGGGACGCTGTGCGTGTTATATTACATCATCCTTTTTCATTCAGCTTTTTTGCAGTTTAAACAACAGCTACAGTATAAGAGTGATAGCAAGAGTGTTAACATTTTTATGTTCTGCCCGAATTGAGATCATTTGATAAGCTCAATACTTTTTCTCAGGATTTAAGAGCCAATCGCCAATTGCAGGTCAGTAATCATCAGAATAATTTTGTGGTCGGTGTTATTTCATTATTTCTAGACCCTCGCATTTAGTGGGCAGGTGGGAAGTACTTCAGAAGATTCAAAATGTCAAATTGCTTTGCACAAAAAACTGATTCAAAATACACTATTCTACTCTGTTTTTATTTGCCTTTCATACATTTGGAGCAACCTTAATGTGGACCCTTTATGCACACAACGGAATGAAAACACTCTATTGCTGAGTACATGCAGAAATGTCGGCATGCATGTCCTCACAAACACACAGATGAAGACAAGGCTATGATCCTTTGATCTTCTCAGGACAAGAGTGAAACGACATACAGGCTAATCGATTTCTGTGCACGTCTAAAGTGAATGTCCTGCTTCACGAATACAATGCTCTTGCGTTCTCTCTCCTTTTCTTTATCTCTCCGTTTTGGGCCGTGTGCGTTTTCAGGTTTGAAATCAATTTGGCTGAGATGAAAGTTTTCAATTTCATTAGCTTGATCAAATGGAGCGCTGTTAACAGGCGGCGGTAATAGAAAATCATTTAGGCCGAGCAGCTCACACACTCTCAAAGGACTGGTTAAGAGCTGCTCAGAGGGGGAGATGGAGAGAGAGAGGGGGGAG
>NW_011346337.1:0-2730 GCF_000735185.1 Notothenia coriiceps | reverse complement strand
ATAGTACTTGTTGAGTTTATGAACTTAGTTACTTTACACCAGTGGCTACACAGATAAAGAGACTAAACCTTGCACAGAGGCATGAAAATACATTTTCAAAATGCTCAACAGTGCTGCCAAAATTATAAACTGACTGCTACACAATTAAAATAAATGCTTTTATATATTTATATTAGATGTGACTCTTTGGCATTTCTGTTATTATTAACACTGCTGATTTAGTTCTGATTGCTAAAATCCTCTGTTATTCCTCATTTTAAAGCCGATATTCAGTGGGGTCGGGGGGCTCGGATCCTTGTCACCTTTTTCATACCTGATGACTTTGCATCCCTGACTACAGTTGCTTTTGCGTGTAGAAGCTAGTAAGCCTACTATTTGATTTGTTTTAGATAGGCACAACATGTTTCATATGCAGACCTTATTTTCCTGTTCCTTGTTAAAATAAACCCTTTTCAGTGGTACTGCTGAGAAAGAGTAATCTTTTTCGGTCATGGAAAATTAGGTAAACATCATGGAGAAGTCATTGAAAAGTCATTGAAAATCATTGGTGAAAAAGTGTATGAACCCTGAAAAGTAGAAGGGTTGAGAAGTAGCTATTTAATTTAATCTGGCTTTGTGTGATTAAAAGAAACACGATCATCGACCCGACGCAGCCCCTCATTGTTGATGTTGTGAGCGGCGTTTGGGACAAACGTAAACCGATGTCATGACGCAGCACCGGTCGGGTTCTGAGCGGTGGAAACATAAGTGGTGCTACAGAAAAGAACCGGTTCAGCACCAGAAAAGCAAAAAGAACGGATCTTGAACCGGATCCGGTTTGGTGGAAAAGGGGAATGAGGGTCCCAGTATCTGAGTTTGGTTCCAGTCCATTAATCAGTCATGTCTTTACAAGAGAAATTATATTCTACAGAGTGCATTCTGTAATTTGAAGTTAGAAATTGGCTACAATGTTGGTGTGATAATAATGTAATATACAGTTTTACCTTTTCAAAATAGAAACCTATTCAATTAATTTCATTTATTTAAAAGAAATCACAATTTCTGTAAATGTGAAAATGCTGGCCAGCATGCTAATATCTATCTATGCCAATTAAAGTTTTTGCTTAAAAAATCAAGTGATTGACTAAATTAAGTAGAAATAACCTGAGAACCCATGATGATCTAAAGTTTTAGTTCACTTAAATGTGGTATAATTCATTTATACCACATTTAAGTGAACTAAAAGTTTGATCCATGATGATCTAAAGTTTTAGTTCACTTAAATGTGGTATAATTCATTTATACCACATTTAAGTGAACTAAAAGTTTAGATCATCATGGGTTCTCAGGTTATTTCTACTTCATTTAGTCAATCACTTGATTTTTTATCATAGGTGTAACTGTGTTAAATATGAATGTTTTTTTTTCAGAGGTTCACTCTAGTTTTCACCTTGCTTTGTTATATCACAATTGTATTTTTTTCTTAGAACTAGCTAAATATTGGGACTAGGGGAAAGATCTTCAGGATCGGTTTGGCAGGAGCTGTATCACTTTGTTGCTGCAGCAGATGTCTTTCTCAATTCTCCAGCCGTACATCTTCAGTGTCTGACATCAGTTCAGCTCTCCAGTGTTCTGCTTGTGATCCAGAAGTTCCTTTACGTTAAGGAGGTTTCAGTTCAAGCTGATGTACTCTCTGTGCACACATTATTGCATTCTACATTAACAACATGGTGGAGCACATGAGTAATGCTGTGTGCATGAAACCATCCTTCTGTTCTACCCTATTAGTGTGCTTTGTTCTCATACTGTACTGTCTGTACAGCTCAATTTCTGTCTCTGACACACACACACACACACACACACACACACACACACACACACACACACACACACACACACACACACACACACACACACACACACACACACACACACACACACACACACACACAAAGTTACATATAAACAACTTGTGGTTCATTAGCTGATGATTTGTCCATGACACATCGATGGACCGCTGGCTGTCGCGTCATTAAACCACTTCTGTTTTAGTTCACACTGCCAGTGGAATTAACTTTGTGATGCCTGGCATCTTATCTGCAGGAAGTGCTCTCTCTCTGGGTGTAAAGCCTTCAGGGCAGCGTGTTTGTTAATAAGGGGAGATGAGCAAGCCAGATAGATGGCAAACTAAACTGCACAGGCTTGCTTACATAATCCTAAAACGTTTACATTGTGCCTCGGGCTAAAGTTTAATGAATTTAAGTAAACAATTTAATAAATAGTTATTCCCTCTGTTTGTTCATCTCCCCCTCCATAATTTAATGTTACACAAAAAGGGTAGATGTCTCCCTCTTTTGGTTTAAAAGCAGTTATGCAACATTTTAATAAACCCTACTGTCTGATTAGGCTCTCCATTTTTATCTTTTAACTAAATATTTGTCCAAAGTACTTCAGGCAGTGATAGAATTTAAGGAAGCCAAACAGAAAAATCCCCAAAAGATCCTGAAATGTATCAAACGGACCAAAATAAATCGCCAAATATTGAGAAAAGTTCTCAATATTTTTAACTAAGGCCTATCCGAATCATTGCATTTTGCAGTGATGACAGATGGGATATTTTTTACGTTGCATTGCCAGAAAAGTTAGTCATTTTGTTAACCTTTTTTGATTTTGATATACTTTATTAATCCCTGTGGGGAAATTGTTTCTCTGCATTTGACCCATCCTAGTGTTAGGAGCATTGTGCTGCCA
>NW_011346336.1:2500-3711 GCF_000735185.1 Notothenia coriiceps | reverse complement strand
CACATCCTTGATCAGAGAGTCTCTTTAGCAATGGTCTGCTAGATAAAAATACAGACCTCTTGAATGTTTTACATTCACCAATCAGCTTTGAGTATTCAACTAATCTATGTAATACACTTATATTATTGACTGGAAGTAAATCTAATCCAAATTGCATTGACAATCTACATTTTCCCACCTTTAATAGCAGGAACATACTGTGATATGACTTGATCAAAATGTAAGATGATATGGAATGGTTTGGAGCAGGAGTTAAAACAAAGCACAAGCATAATTCAGTTTAAAAGGATGTACAGAAACACTTTTTGGAAAACTATGAGAATTAAGAGAGGTGATTGAAGATGAGAAATTATTGTATATGTATGTATAAATGTAAATGTGAGTAGGAATAACTTGCATAATGATTTAAAGGACAATCATTGATCAAGTAAGGGGTGGAAATTAATAAGCATTTGCTTCCTCCTGCTCCCTTTCGGACACATATGATTTATTATTGTTATTAATATGAAGACTTGTTTTTTTGTTGAATATATAAATATTATCATGAATGTGGATAAATACTGTATTTTAACAATACGGTATTCTGTTTTTCACATTTGTTATTTTTTCTTATCTATTCGAAATAAAGATTGAAATGAAATGATCAAATGTAAGACTTTTTAAGACCCCGCGGGAACCCTGTTACTAAGCAATTGTTAACAGAAGCAGCTAAAAACAAGGTCAGTGGTACATCATTAAACACATGTATTAAGCTTGTGTTAAGCTCTTGTTAACAGCTTTGATTTAGTGCCTGTCTATTGGCTGACAGGTGCTGACTAATGAGAAACTTCTCCGGGCCGAGCAGCTGTCTGAGGGATCTGGAGAAAAGGCTCTTTGACAGGATGGCAGGAGAGGACAGTAAAGGAGAGTATCTTTACCTCCTTTTTGTTTTCCTCCAAATGACTGTTTTGCCACTTCAGCAATGGCGCCTATCCCGAGTCCTACTGCCAGTCCTGCAGCGGGGAGACGGAGACACAAGTGATTCGGGATCAATCCCACTTAATGCTTGAGGGATGCACTGATTTGACACAGCTGCTGCACATATCTATGCGTGATACCAAAAGTATTTTTATGAAAAACAGTTCAAAAACAAAAACCTTATTGCTGTTACTGTTAAAGCAAAAGCATTCTCTGTTCTGTGTTAGAGAGAGAGAGACTAGGAGTTGCGAATA
>NW_011346335.1:0-1650 GCF_000735185.1 Notothenia coriiceps | reverse complement strand
ACGAATGACTGTTAATGTTGCACTGATGCTCAGTTTTCATCACCAGGTGGTGCTCTCTACTGCATTTAGTGATGCAGTCATGCTAGTCTAACAGTTCAGTGTAAATGGTTAAATCTAGTATCTAACTTACAACTGATACAAAACTGATACAAAAGGTTAATTGCAATACACATCCGTGGTTGCATTTAATACCCCGTCCGCCCCCCCTCTCCCACTCCGTCCCCAGAACTACACATGCTGGCTATTGTTTCGCAACATGTTCTCTATCTATGGCACGTCTCTACTGGGAGTTGTAGTTTTAAAAGACGTTTTCATATTTCCCATAATAAGAAGTTGCCAGTATTAAACTGTGTACATCCCTGGAGGTTTAGGGGATAGGAAACACTCAAATTTAAAACATATAATTAATAAATGGGTGAAAATTGCTTTTGCCCATAATGGGCAGCATCAATTTATACCCACATGCCAGCTAAGGTCAGAAGAGCTTTATTTAACAGCTGGTCTTATGTCTGTGACCCCTCCTGTTGTTCATTGATAAGCCTGAAACAGTGTTATTTATTTATTGATTTTTCAATACCTGACAAGGCCGGAGATGAAAAACTTGGGTCGCAGGTTCCTCAACAGTGCATCACAAGACATCTATCAATATGTGTGTATACCTCCACCATTAAACTGTCATATTCTGCACATTTCTTATACTATCTACATCTTATACAAGAGTATAATACATATGTATAATATCAGTTAAAATAAGTGCTTCAACATAGTTAACATTGCTGGAGGTATACACACATTTTTCATTCAATGCATAACTACAACATTTGTGTAAATATGTCAATAAGCCTTAGAAAATCTTGAAATCTTGAAAGGGATGTGCAAAATAGTCATTATATACAGTCTTTAATTAACTATTATTAGAGAATAACGAGTAATGAATATACTTTATAGGGATCCTATTAATATCTAATAATAAAAATAATGAAATTCAATAACATGCTTTAACCACTAGGTGTCCCTTTATATCAGGAGTGCACGTTTATGGTGTAAATACAGCCTATCTACCAATTGGATCAAATATAAAAGTCAGCCGAATTAGTGTTGATACTGTAAGCCTTAAGGAGATGTATTGTGTGAAGATAAATGTAAGATGTTGTTTAATTGCTGATATATTTATGATCCACGTCACGTTTTCAGTGTTGGTGGCAGTTCCTCATGTTTGTCTAGAAGTCTTCTCATCAAGGCTCTATAAATAGAGAATTACAGCAGATATGTAACATTTAATGCAGCCGAACCGTGTATTACAATGCCGTTATGTGATGACCTCCAAAGAGAAAAGCAAGCATACACGGAATAAAGTGTTTTCGGTCTGTTTCCGGTATTTTTTTATGACGATGTGATGTGACATGTGAGACTGGAATTGCACAGGGGAAAATAACATCTATGGCACCATTTTAGATGCGGATTTTGTTAAACCAATACGTTTGCGCTGTGGACCAAATCTATACATTGACGGGGAAGGGGGTAGCAATAAAGATAACAGCATTAAACAGTTACACAACAGAAATAATATCGATAGCATCGTCCCTAGCAACAAGTAGTTAATAATAATAAAAGACATTAAGAAAAAGGCATTTTAAACAGTCATTAAAA
>NW_011346334.1:0-2876 GCF_000735185.1 Notothenia coriiceps | reverse complement strand
ACACAAATACCTGTACTTTCTACTTCTTACATTTTGAACTCAAATACCTGTACTTTCTACTTCTCACATGTTGAACCCAAATACCTGTACTTTCTACTTCTTACATGTTGAACACAAATACCTGTACTTTCTACTTCTCTCATTTCCCAAACAGGCTGGTTCCTTTAGTTTGAATGTGTGTTTGGTGGCGTGATCATTATTATTTAGAGTCATTGCGTGCCTATTGATTTGAACACGATCCGTGTATCCATCATTTCCTGGTCTTCTCTAAAGAAGAGGGACCAATGGAAACGTTGTCATGTTGCCGTTGTTCAGCATGGAAACATTCATTAGCTAACAATGACATTATTGTTCTATTAATATAAAGGGAGGTCAGGTACTCTTTAAAACAGCTGCTAGTTATGGGTACTTTTTACTGAAGTACATTTCAAAGCCTCTTTACTTTGACTTGAGTAAAGAAGTTTAGTCAGTACTTCTACTTTTACCAGAGTATTTTTAAACACGAGTATCTGTACTTCTACTTGAGTAAAGGATGTGTGTACTTTTGCGATCCCTGATAACCCTAACTCCCAGCCTCTTTGGGAGGTCTATAAACACCAATTGGCGAAGTAAACATGAACACAGATTATTACATTTAGTAGTTAGAGTTAGTTGAGCTCTGCATAAACTCTGTCCAATTCTGGATGAGTTAGTAAGATATATTGTAAATACTTAGTGTCTGCGTCCCTACATAGTTTATCAGGATGTCCCATTTCAAATATCTACATTCTGTGTGTTTGTCTGTGATTTTACTTGTATTTTAAACTGTTTGTGAATAACATTTATTGAAATTAACCAATCGAGTAAATACTTGACCAACGTTTCAGGAGCCACTTGTCGTCTGTCAATTTTGAAATGGACAAATCTGAAGTGAAATAACTTTGTCCAAGACCAATTTGTCTGACTTTGCAACACACTTTCAAGAGTTCTGGTAACACAGTGTGTCAACGTTAGGCAAACGATGTCAAAATGTTAATCCAACATTAGCTAGTCTAACCCATCCGACTACCTTTCGTACCTTTCTAGGCATTTATAGAAGTGCTCTTTTGGATTTGTCCTTGAATAACATTCAAAACCCTTCATATGCTGTGGAAACCTTTCCTTCCCACAATTCATCTGTGTTGTTTTTTGTTAATTATATTTAGCGGTATACTGCTTGGAGGTTTCTCTAGAAGCTTTGATTGTCTTTAGGTCAGAGTTTGACATTTTGTGGGTATCATGTTTTCACATTTTTTAGAGGGTTTGTCTGGTTGGGATGAGAGCATTGTTTATTTGTACTTATCTTTGCTAGTGTACAGAAAAGATAAGTTACAAATGGCGAATATTGTTTGTTACTAGTGTTAATTCAGTCCCTTATCCACGCAGTGTTTTATATTGCTTCATACATTTAGTATTTATGTTACTTGATAGCAACGTCATGCTCTGATAACAACCATGTTAAGTAAGTTCACAAAATGACACTATGATCAATTTTGGTAATGGTTTCCTTTTACTTTATGAGTTTAGTATTGATTTATCCAACAGTACAGGAAAACTACTCCCTAATAGTGTTCATATAGTCCCTATTATAACCTAATTCCACCTGTACTGTATGTCCACTAACCGTTCTACAACTAGAGGAAACGCCAGCGGACGTTTTGACATTATCATGAGTGACATTCTTGCATCGTTAGCTAAAAGCTGCAGAGGATTGTTGCCGCAGGGACATGGAAAAGATGAAAAGTGTCATTGATTTATGGGCAGAGGGCATGTGGCCAACTTCTCTTCCTGGTAATCACGGCCAACAGCTGCACTCTGGTGATGAAACTCATGCAAATGTTCCTCTGGTCCGAACAACAGCAAACAAGAGAGAGGCGGAGCAGCTGGACGAGCGGACAGGGAATAGTGTAGGTTAGGAAAATGATCCAGTGCACAAAGTGGAAAGATTTGAGTATAATTATGTATACCTCTACAAGACAGGTTGTGTGTTTTTAATATTGCATGCACAGATGCTGTGGTCCAGTGAAAACACTCATTTTTGGGATCGCCTGCCGTCTTATAAGCACACTTGTCAAAGCATTCATTTATATTTCGGCATCATTTTGATACGTGTATTACAATTAAATCACGACAAAATATGTAAATATTGTTGTTGGTAGAGATAAGCCCTGCCTCTTCGCCAGCGTGTCTAGTTTGAGTGACGCGAGACGACACAAATTAAACTCGCATTAGGACTTAAAGGTCTCCTATCATGCAAAATGCACTTTTTGATGTCTTTTATACATAACTATGTGTCCCCGGTGTGTCAGGGAACTCACAAAGTGTCAGAAACCAAACCTTCTCTCTTTCACTCCGTACCCAAATCTCTAAAAACGGGGCTACAATGGAGCGGATCCAGATGTACGTCCGATATCAATCAATCAATGTTTGTTTATATAGCCCAATATCACAAATGTTGCATTTGTCTCAGTGGACTTCACAGTTTGTACAGAATATCAGTATGACAATACGACACCCTCTGTCCTTAGACCCTCTGTCCTTAGACCCTCTGTCCTTAGACCCTCACATCGTACAAGGAAACACTTCCAGAGAAAACCCACAGTTTAAAGGGAACATGGGAGAAACCTCAGGGAGAGCAACAGAGGAGGGATCCCTCTCCCAGGACGGACAGACGTGCAATAGATGCCGTGTGTAAATTGAAAAGATAATACATTTGCAACATAGGTAGTCCAAATGTTTGGAAATGCATGTGTGTATAATAGGAAGATGAATCCACGAGGATATCCATCCAGGACTCATGATCCAGGACCACAGCAACAGGCACAGCCACGACTCAAAATCCAGGGCTCGCGATCCAG
>NW_011346333.1:0-4002 GCF_000735185.1 Notothenia coriiceps | reverse complement strand
AAAGTCATGGCAGAATACCCCGAGATTGCCACAGCAGCTCTGAAAACCCTGTTGCCATTTCCGACATCATATCTGTGTGAAGCGGGGTTTTCTGCAGTCACAGCAACCAAAACAAAATCACGAAATAGACTGGACATAAGCAACACACTCCGGGTGTCTTTGTCTCCCATCACCCCGAGATGGGACCGTCTCATTGCAGAGAAACAAGCTCAGGGCTCTCATTAATTTAGCGTTATGGTGAGTTGTATTTTTCATGAACTTCATATGTTTTATGTTGTATTTTGAAGGTATGTTTAAGTGTTACCAAAGCGACCAGAGAGCGCGAGGCAGAGAGGTTGTTATTGTTATTATTATGTTATTATTATTGTTGTTGGTGGATGTCAGGAGGACGCAAAAAAAAAAAATATGTCAGGAGGACGCTGCTAATAAAGTTACATACAAGTACACAGTGGATTCAGGCTTTTTATTATTATATTTACAAAATACCATGGTCTTGTCATTTTATTTTGTTGTATTTATCCGCCACACCTTAAAGGCCGGTCCGTGAAAATTTGTCTGACATTAAGCCGGTCCGTGGCGCAAAAAAGGTTGGGGACCGCTGTTTTAGAGTATTGATTACAGTGTTTAGAATGTGTTACATGAAAAGTGATGAAAGAGAATATGAGGAGAAAAGGCGTGTTAAGCATATGTTGAAGCCGGTGAAAAGTACCAATCCTCTGTTTAAATGCAACAACGGACTTTAGAGGCGAGGCGAGCCGGCTGGCGGGGAGGAGCCAGCAGAGGATATATAACGGCACCGAACGGGGGATTGGCCCTTCTCTTCTTGCTCAGGAGAGCCAGATCACAGCTGTTTTCTGCCGGAACAATATTCTGTCTGTAACACTACCGCGCCTTTTTTTAATTAAAGTATCCCATTTGAATCTTTTCAGAGACTCCATTTAGTCTCATTTTAAAGCTTCTCTCCTGGACGCGAGAATAAAGAACATATTTAACAGCTGCAACAAGGTGCACATCGAGAGCTAGGTCTTAAGGCTCCAGTGCCAGCAGCAAAAGGGGGAGGCCTCTGGCGGGAATGGATATTGGTACACTTTGTTTGATTATAATAAATCTTATGGATTTGATTATTTGAAAGGTGTCTTCTGTGTTCTGTTTAGGTAAGTGGTGGAATTATGTTAGGGACATTTTAAGGGTGGGACGTAACACTAGCTACTTCATCTTCTCATGCAACGTTACTGTTCAGCAACAGGTCAATCTGACATGAATTCAGTATTTTACCTATAAACTTCCATCTTCACACAAACCAAAATGCTTAGGTTTAAGCAAGACAACTTTGTGGTAAAGATCATGGTTTGCTCTGCAGTGTTTTTGGACCCATAACAACCTCATTCTGATTTTAGATTTCATCTGTCTTTATACTTCCTGGTTGAAGATTACGGATTGTGGATTTCATACTAAACCATTTTGTAGAATATATTATATTGGTATTTAGTAAAAGTGATGAAAGTGAAGATGTTCATATTCTATTTCTTTGGTTTAAAGATAAGCTCTGAGAGTTTTTGCTGCTTGAGTTTTTACAGAGCTCCGTCAAAAGCAGAACTTTATCTACAGAATCTTACTATATAACCCTTTTCTATAAATAGTTAATTATTGGAAGTATGTGTGTTTTTTGTGTCTCCATAAATCCAAGCCAAGTTTCTTTGTTTGACTGACAATATCCAATTGTCATTTGGGACTTCAAGTAGATTTCTGGGGAAGGGGGACAATCCCAAAAATGACGGACAATAATGGAATGTGGCTTTGAAATGGTTCTAACAACATCCTGCCACTTTATCCTCTAAAAATGTAAGGAGTTCTTCCTAGGTAGACAGATAACTCCTCTCCAGAGAGACTTGTCTTTCCACCCTGTCAATCTGCCGGGACATCATCTGCTGCTACAGTCCGGCTGTTCACCAGGAAACAACACACACACACACACACACACACACACACACACACACACACACACACACACACACACACACACACACACACACTTCCCTTCTTTGTCATATATAATAAGCGGTACTGTTCTGCTTCCCAAGGGCCTACTTTCCCAAGCCAGCAGCAGAGGAAAAAAGCTTTAGCCACTAACAGTGACTAGCAGTGACTCTAACTTACTGGAGGTCAAATATTAATGAAAAAAAGGGGAAATTTTGTAGGATAAAAAAACAAAATGCTTACATTTGTAAATGAAGCAAATAATGATGTGATATATCTTTTTTGTTTCTTTGTGTATTGTGCCTTAATTATAGATAGATTTGAGGGGATGACATGCATAAATATTATGCATAATTAACATGATCATTATAATTCTAAGATTATTTATGAACATTTCTAATTCAGCATCAGAGCAGCTTCACCCTGCGTTTAGTCTTCATACAAACACAAATAACCTTTAACATAGCATTTCCTTATTATTTACTGTGTTGCCTGCACATTTAAATCCTGCTGGAGTTGAAGCAGCAGTTTTATTTCATGGAAGGCTTTATTTTTGTACATTCTGTTACATTACCCTGCTGACATTATCTGCAGTAACAGAATCCCTCTTTGACAGAGCTAATCCCTCCAGCTCCACTGCACTAAGACACTGTCTGTTTCCATCGGCCAATAGCAGAACCCATGGATGTACAGACAACTATCACTGGATTACTTACTGGTATTCATTTAAAATACCAAGTTTAGGAAATTAGGAGGACATTTTTTGGAATATATTGGTAAGTTATTGTAGAAAGAATGTAGCAAACGACTTCTTCAAAGTTTGAATCAGTCAGACAGAGGATGATTCATCGGACTTTAACTGATCCTCCGGAAAACACTTCCTCTGCGGCCCTACTGACCCCGAAAGCAACGCAGGTCTTGGTCCAGGCTTTCTAATCACCCGACTTCACTGCAACTCCTGGCTGTTCTACCTTTAAGGACACTCGACCTCCGAGCTTATTCAGAATGCAGCAACTCCACCTAAGTTCTCCCACATTACACCATTCCTCCTCTCCCTTCCCTTGCTGCCCAAATCGGATTCAAGACCCTGGCACTGTCCTACCATGCTGTGAAGGGATCCTTTCCTACATCCATGACATGGTCAAACCATACACTCAAGAACTGGTACTTTGCTCTGCACAAGCCAATCTGATCACTACTCCCTCACTGTGAGTTGGACCCAGGTACCCCTCAACTAAAACCAACCCGGTATCACGGCAAGACGTGAACATGTGACGATTTACCATGCTGGGAGACGTGAAGATGTCACGATTTCGTCCCTTCAAACGTGACAGTTACACGGTATTGTTAACCCATGTTAACCAGTGGAGAAATAACCGGAAATGCCAAGCAAATGCTACCCCGACGGTCGGTTGTTATTGTCAATATTAATATAATAATAATTTATTTTGTAATAGTCACACTCGATTACGCCGATTTTCTTGTTGCCCCAGCTGGTCGACACCTCTTTTAGCAGAAACAAAGGCTAAATTAATGTATTAAATCGATGTTAATCCATGTGTGTGGATGTGGAATTAATGGACGTGACGTTGTGCGATTGCGTTGCCAGGCAACAGCTTCGGTTCATGTTAATTTACAAACTCTTCAACTAAAACCGTAGTTATATTTAAAAACATGTGAGAAGACCTCACAAAATACTTTACTGTAAATTAAAATGTAAATGTGAAGGAATGTGTGTATAACAAAATACATCCGTCATAAACGAAACCGGAAACAGACGTAGGCAAGGTCCTCAGCTCGACGATTGGATGGTTTAGCCGCAATGCATGCTGGGATTTGGTGTTTATGTGATGTGAAATCTGAAAACGTTTTTTAAAAATAATACTTTATTCCGAGTGTGCTTGATTTTCTCTTTGAAAGTCATCACATAACGGCATTCTAATACACGGTTCGGCTGCATTAAATATTACATATCTGCCGTAATTCTCTATTTATAGAGCCCTGCTGAGAAGAGTTCTAGACAAA
>NW_011346332.1:0-1912 GCF_000735185.1 Notothenia coriiceps | reverse complement strand
GGGGGCATCGACTTCTGCAGCGAGCCTAAAGAAACAGAGGGTTATTATATATTATTACTCCGATTAGAATACTCCATTCTGATTGGTCGATTCGAACACATGGTGCAGTACCCACCGTGGCCCCCAGGCAGCGCTGCAGCCTTGTTGCCGGGCAGACCGAGACTCGCCCCCCTGAGGATCTGCTGGATGTCGGCGAGCTCCTCTCCAGGTTTGACCCCAGACGAGGCGGCCGCTGCCCCCCCGTCCGGCATTAGGAAGGCGGGGGGGGGGAGGAAGGGCTGTAGGAGGCTCATGGCATCCATCAGGGGGAGGGACAGCCCCCCAGAGAGGAAGTGGGGCGGGGCCACCTGGATCACCTTGATGCTGTCCAGGTGAGCCTGATGCACCTCGTCAGCTGACGGGCCGTGGATCACCTGAGGGAGGGGGCACTTTCAATCAATCAATCAAGTACTTTTTATCTTGTCTCATGACTCCCAGTCCGCCTCAAAACCCATCTGTTTGTCATCTTGCAATCTACTTATTTATACAAATAACTTTGAACACTTTAACTTCATGTGATCTTCAGATAAAGAGTGTCTGACTCACCGTGGAGACGTGTTGCAGCCCGAGCGCCTGCAGGAAGTCGCTCTGCTGTCCTTCAGGAGATCCATCCTCCTCCTCTGGTTCCTCACTGTTGGGGTTCTCCTCTGGTTCCTCTGGTTCCTCTAGTTCATCTGGTTCATCTGGTTCTAGATCCTCAAGTTCCTCTGGTTCCTCGGGGTGGGAGGTGGTCTTGTGCAGCTCCAGTGCAGATCTCAGAGGGAAGGCTCGGTCGCAGGAGTCGCAGACGAAGCGGTGAAATTTACTGATGCAGCGACGCAGGTTGGTCTCACACCACACCTGCACACAGGTAGAACATTCATATATTAGATATTATTTCAATACAACTAAGGGAGAGGCCCCCACGCTGCGGAGGAAAGCCATCTCGGCCGCTTGTACCCTTGGATCTCGTTCTTTTGGTGATGACCCATCCTTCATGACGAGGTGAAGGTAGGATGAGAATGGCCCGGTACAGAGATTGGATGGCCCTGAGTAGAGACCCCCTCACCCCATACTCCCGCAGCACCCCCCACAGTATCTCCCTGGGAACCCGGTCATACGCCTTCTCCAGATCCACAAAACACATGTAGACCGGATAAGCGTACTTCCAGCACCACGACCAGGACAGAATCTGCATTGTTCCTCCTCAATCTGAGATTCCACTAAGGGCCGGACCCTCCTTTCCAGTTCCTTAGAGTAACCTTTCCCAGGAAGGCTGAGTGGTGTGATGCCTCTATAACCACCACCTGCTCTGCCTGAGGCTGCTGTCCTTCGGCCCGTCGGTACCTTGCGACTGGCTCAGGACTCCCCCGGGATAACATATCCCTGAAGGCCTCCTTCTTCAGTCGATCGGCTCCCCTGACCACCGGGGTCCACCAGGAGGTTCGAGGGTTACCTTGAGGCACCTCAGACCTTGAGACCACAGCTCCCCGGCTTCAGCAATAGAGGCTTTGAACAACGCCCACTCTGGTTCAATAATAATAATAATAATAATAGATTTAATTTGTTAGCACTTTTACAGGTGCTCAAAGACGCTTTACAGATAATAGTGAAGAGAAAAGAAAAGAGAAGAAAGGAACAACAAATAAATATATAGTTAAAGCTAAAGTCAAATAATACAAAACAATCACACATGAAAAGCCAGATTGAAGAGGTGAGTTTTTGTGAGTTTTTTGAAGGTGGTGAGGTTGGTGCAGTCTCTGATGGGTTGTGGGAGTGAGTTCCAGAGGGAGGGGGCAGCGACGGAGAAGGCTCTGTCCCCCCAGGTCCGGTGATTGGTGCGGGTGGGGATGGATAGGAGGTTGGCTTCTGATGAGCGGAGGCAGCGGGAAGG
>NW_011346331.1:0-2723 GCF_000735185.1 Notothenia coriiceps | reverse complement strand
TTAAAGAGTCCTCTCCTGCTGCCCTGGTCTCCCAGATCTGTACGTCACTCTTTAGTGTCCCCTGGTCTCCCAGCTGTGTGCGTCACTCTTTAGTGTCCCCTGGTCTCCCAGCTGTGTGCGTCACTCTTTAGTGTCCCCTGGTCTCCCTGCTGTGTGCGTCACTCTTTAGTGTCCCCTGGTCCCCCTGCTGTGTGCGTCACTCTTTAGTGTCCCCTGGTCTCCAGCTGTGTGCGTCACTCTTTAGTGTCCCCTGGTCTCCCAGCTGTGTGCGTCACTCTTTAGTGTCCCCTGGTCTCCCAGCTGTGTGCGTCACTCTTTAGTGTCCCCTGGTCTCCCAGCTGTGTGCGTCACTCTTTAGTGTCCCCTGGTCTCCCAGCTGTGTGCGTCACTCTTTAGTGTCCCCTGGTCTCCCTGCTGTGTGCGTCACTCTTTAGTGTCCCCTGGTCTCCCAGATCTGTGCGTCACTCTTTAGTGTCCCCTGGTCTCCGTTGTGTTTTGAGCTTTTTGCAGCGTTTGGTTTCTGCAGCTTTTAGTAAACGCTGCCATGTCTCCTCAAGTTGCTGAATGTTCCCTAAATGCTGCCATGTCTCCTCAAGCTGCTGAATGTTCCCTAAACGCTGCCATGTCTCCTCAAGTTGCTGAATGTTCCCTAAACGCTGCCATGTCTCCTCAAGCTGCTGAATGTTCCCTAAACGCTGCCATGTCTCCTCAAGTTGCTGAATGTTCCCTAAATGATGCATGTGCTGTCAAGCTGCTGAAGATGTGTCTTCATGAGTACAGGAACTTTTGTGCTTTTATATCTGCATCGTTTCTTAAGCTGCAGCGAGTTTCTCCTGATGGAAGAGATTTGGGGTGTTGAAGCGTTGCACCTGTCGGCCACAATACCTTACACCTTGTGGAGGATATACATGTTTAAGGAGATGATTGTGTGTTTCTTTCAGAGATGTGTGTGTACAAGAAGACCTGACCATCCAGCCGACGTACAAGGAGCTGCGGTCTCGTATGAGGTTGGTTTTAACTGAATTATAGATCTTTCTATCACTTCCTTTGTGTCTATCTCTGGAGCTGTCTTTTTATTTCATTTGGACCCATGTGGGAAACGGTGATTGAGAGAAATGTGAGGATTAGTTGAGTGGGTGTGAAAAGCCGCCTTTATGTTTTAGATCTAGAGGGGGAAATGATTGAATGCGACCCGACACCTGTGAGTGAACTACAGCACCTTCCAACATGTGATAATGGAACAAAAACGATTTGATGATACAAGCCTGAAGAGCTGGAAGTGAAGCGTCGGACAATATCTCTCTTGTTGCATCAAAATCAACACATTTTCACAAATATTATTTACATAATAATGTTATGTCTTTTTCAAGTTTATCATACAATTGTTATCGTACTTGAATTACAACAAAGACAAGGTACCTATTGTTTTTACCTAGCAACATATAGGACACTTAAAACTTAAAATAAATCTGACATAACGTCAGGTTAAGATGATGGAACAGTTTATTAAATTAGCAGATTTATTCCATTCTAGACTAATCTAGTCATTATATAATCTATAATATCATCATGATGTTTAAGACAGACCTTGAGACTACAGCTCTTCTTTACTGTTTCTTAAATCCTCCTCTTTCTTTTTTTAAACCTTCTTTCTTCTCTTTCTCCTACTCACTCCTGCCTCCCCCGTCCTCCTCCCCCTCCCACGGTATTAAAACAGACATATTAAAACACAAGTCCAGGGTCTCATCCTTCCTTCTCCAGGGCTCAATACGCCTGAACACAGAAAAACAATATTGAGCAGATAAGCAGAAGGAATGGACTGATTATGAACGGAGAGGCTAATCATCGCGGCGCTCACATATCTAAATTACCAGATAATGAGAGAGGGAGAAAGAAGAGGGAGATAAGTCAGGGAGGAACAGATATGATGGTGTAATGAGCATAATGCATTTGGGGCGGTGGGGGTCCGGAGGGAAGTCATTTCACGAGAGGCGGTGACGGGCGACCGGCAATTTACAGGTTTGCGGTGCAGAACGGGGACTTAATACAGCTTTACTCTCTAAGGTTTGTCCTGGGATTCATACGGAAAAATGCAGAGGCAGAGAAACTGAAGCAATACTCAAGATGAAGATATACTGTGATTATTAAAGAGTCCTCTCCTGCTGATGTTCAGGTGTATATCAGTATGTAGTGTCTCTACTTTAAAGAGTCCTCTCCTGCTGATGTTCAGGTGTATATCAGTATGTAGTGTCTCTACTTTAAAGAGTCCTCTCCTGCTGATGTTCAGGTGTATATCAGTATGTAGTGTCTCTACTTTAAAGAGTCCTCTCCTGCTGATGTTCAGGTGTATATCAGTATGTAGTGTCTCTACTTTAAAGAGTCCTCTCCTGCTGATGTTCAGGTGTATATCAGTATGTAGTGTCTCTATTTTAAAGAGTCCTCTCCTGCTGATGTTCAGGTCTATATCAGTATGTAGTGTCTCTATTTTAAAGAGTCCTCTCCTGCTGATGTTCAGGTCTATATCAGTATGTAGTGTCTCTATTTTAAAGAGTCCTCTCCTGCTGATGTTCAGGTCTATATCAGTATGTAGTGTCTCTACTTTAAAGAGTCCTCTCCTGCTGATGTTCAGGTCTATATCAGTATGTAGTGTCTCTACTTTAAAGAGTCCTCTCCTGCTGATGTTCAGGTCTATATCAGTATGTAGTGTCTCTATTTTAAAGAGT
>NW_011346330.1:0-3026 GCF_000735185.1 Notothenia coriiceps | reverse complement strand
TGTGTGTGTGTGTGTGTGTTTGTGTGTGTGTGAGAGAGAGAGAGAGAGTGTGTGTGTGTGTGTGTGTGTGTGTGTGTGTGTGTGTGTGTGTGTGTGTGTGTGTGTGTGTGTGTGTGTGTGTGTGTGTGTGTGTGTGTGTGTGTGTGTGTGTGTGTGTGTGTGTGTGTGTGTGTGTGTGTGTGTGTGTGTGTGTGTGTGTGTGTGTGTGTGTGTGTGTGTGTGGTGGACCGCAAGCATTGCTGGGGACCAGACATTCCTGATGGACTGGAGTGGATCGGCCAGACAGAACGAAAGTGCACCCTTGTTCCCCTCCAGTAACCAACCCCAACTTGAGACACACACACACACACACACACACACACACACACACACACACACACACACACACACACACACACACACACACACACTCAGGAACACAAGTTTTCATAATCCATTTAAGAAAGGTTTTAACCTGAAGCTCCATAAGTGCTTTCATCAGTCTTTAGAGCGTGCTCACATAAGTGTAATATGATCACACTAAATGTAACTGTCTCTTCACACACAATTGTGATGCTGTGTTTATTCACCACCAGGTCCTTCTAAATAGCCCCTCCCATCTTTCTCAGCTCACTTTGTGTTTTTTGTAAGATGGTTCTCATTCATGTGAGGACAAGGGAGAAGCCATTAGCTTGTTCCAGACAGATAGGGAGACAGTCGGAGTCTCATCACCTCCCTATGAAGCTCATCGCAAGCACCCCTCCTCTTTACTTCAATGCTGCTTTTGTGTTTTGTGCCAGAGCGGTGGAGGTCTTGCCATGTCTTCACAAAGATACAGCAGCAAGAATTTTAACATAGTGTTTTGTTTCAGCATTCTGAAACCTAGTGGTTATGTATGCAAATGGTTTTCAAAGTACACTGAGTTTGTTTGTAACCTTTATTTATCCAGATTGGTCTCATTGAGATCATAGATCTCTTTTTCAAGGGAGACCTGAGTTCATTGAAACTAATATTGTGTTGATTGACATATTTTGTGGGGGTGCAGAGACGTTTTTTATTGAGCATCAACCACACATTTACAAGCATATCGACGAAAGATAATAGTCTTTCAGGAGAGTTTCAGGCCACGCTTAAACCTGTGAGATGCAGCTGGGACGCAAGCCTGCATGAAGCCACTGCAGCAAAATGCATAGATTAGAATAGTGAATCTGTTGCCTAAAATGTTCTGGACATGAGAGCAATCCACCTGGGTACTTTTCCTCTTATGGCCACACCCTTTTTCGGGAGAAAATATAGTTTGCCAATAAATACATATTCGGAGGTCTTTGCCAATCAGTAGGGAAAATGAACAATAACTTGCATTTTTTTATATACAAGGGCTCTAATACGATAACACTTAAATTAGGGTTTTCTTGGCTTGTCAGTGTTATATTTTAATGCAGTATCTAAATGTACTACTTTGACTTTTTACATTACAAGGGTTTACTTTGACGATTGATGTCAACCTCATTAGCATCATATTTTTTGCTGTGATGGAGTGTTTCCCACGAATGTTCACTCATTGACTGACCGGGTCCCATTGTTTTATTTCTTCCTATCTGTCTGCAAAACACGACACAGCAGTTTTTAGGATAACACTTTTTTCCTTTGGCACAGATTCTTTGTTTTTAACAGAAATGGGGCGGGCCATCATAATGCCAGGCAGTTAGAGATGGCTCTGCTCTCATCTATGACATATGTCAATAACATGAGCAGTCGGGTGTGGTTGCACTGTAGTCACTTAACTTATTAAGTCCTTACCGTGAGAAGAGTATTATAGTTATTTTGAGACATCCTCTACAATTGGATAAACCTCAGGATTTATTGGAGATATCCTATGCTAATGGTTTCAGTTCAGTCTGTGGACACTTCACTGCAAGTGAAGACAACTTGTTCTAGGTACTTGTAAAATTCACAAGGATTTTAATTCGAGTTATGTTATTGATAAACAAACTATTCCTTGGTTGTTCCTCCAGAAAAAGAGCACAAATGTGATTTTCAGGAGAGACATACACATTTGTAAAGACACCGCTGATGAGGCTGATACTCTCACCTGAACATGGCCAGAAGTGAATTGGTCTGGAAGGCTTCAGCACTTTCCCGGCACCACTCAGGCTCCTGAGGGACCTACACTGTGGAGCATGAAAAGGCTGCCTCAGGGGGATTGGCTGTGTTTGAAGAAGCCTACATGTCCGCTGCCTCCACCCACTGGGGCTGCCCTCCCTAAGTCAATAGAGGCTCGGTTTTCAAGGCTGTTTGACCAACAAGCATGTCTGTACATTCACAAGTTGACACCTCTTGATTTAAGGAGCCATGCGCTTTCATATTTGCTCAGGATGAGGAATTTAAGACGCTCGTTTTGGACGGTCTCAGAGTTCAATGTTGCTAGGTGGGGATCATGACTCATGAAAGTGAGGAGTAATTCATTCGCTGTCTGCTTCTAATGGCAGACAAGAAAAGAGATGTGTGGCTCCTGAAAGATGTACATTACATTGACGTAAAGCCAGGAGAGTTGAAACACAACACTGTTTATTTCTACGAATTAATAAATAACATTATTTTAAAAATAAATAATAAAAATAATATTTAAAACATGTATTAATCTAAATCAAAACATGTATTAATATATTTTTACGAATATGTTACAATAAATATAACAACTATAAATGAATAAATATGTTTTTTTGTTGACATTTTCAATCTACTTATTTACTTTTATACTCCAATATTTGTATTTTCATACTTTTAATGTTTTCACAAATATGTATTTATTTGCCTACTTATTCTTTAAAGGTCACCTATCATACTATTTGTAGGCAATAGCATAGTTCTCAGATATATAAAAATATAAAAAACATGTCTATGAAGTGTTTTGGTCAAAATACCAAACAGATCACCCATTCTAGCCATGCCTCATATCCCTCTATTTCACTTCCTGTTATAAAAGTGCTGATTCTGGGTATAAAGCTTCTTTTTTTTTTTTTTTACTGAATAATAAATAAATAAGC
>NW_011346329.1:0-3439 GCF_000735185.1 Notothenia coriiceps | reverse complement strand
CAGTCCTGATGACAACCAACAAAATATTATTTATTTTTATAACTGCAAAACACTTCATAGACATGTTTTTTATATATTTTGATATATCTGAGACCTGTGCTATTGCCTAAAAATAGCATGATGGGTGACCTTTAATTTGGCCTTAATCCTGACAAGCCTCATCTCATTTACTTTTGTCAAAGTCAACTTTATTGTCAATCTTTCAGTTTGTGTGTACAGAAAGAGAGATCGAAATACCGTTTCCCACAATCCCGAATACAAATATGTACATTTTTTGTAAACAAACACAATCTCTTCAATCTGAAATATAATCTCCATCATGCCATCTGTCTCAACTGGCAAAGTGGCTCATTTAGTCACTATTGTCTGATAGTCTATAGTAATAATAATAATATTATTATAATAATAATAATATCTTTTATAATATCTTTAAATTGCATGAGAATTTTGTATTTTCCCTGGGTTTCACACACATACAGACTAAAAAGCAACATGAATTAACTCAGTTTCGTATAGTTTTGCATTTACACACACACACACACACACACACACACACACACACACACACACACACACACACACACACACACACACACACACACACACACACACACACACACACACACACGCGCTGTAATCCATAAAGCTCCCAATGAGACACACCAGGACTTTCTCTCACACACACTCCCCCATTGAGGGTCAGTGTGTGTGTGACCTGTGTGTAATGGGGTCGTGACCCCTGCAGCCACTGTGGAGAACCCATCACTGAATTCTGAGCTAAATACACACACACACACACACACACACACACACACACACACACACACACACACACACACACACACACACACACACACACACACACACACACACACACACACACACACACACACACACACACACGGTGTGGTATAGACTACCTGCAGGACAATGGGAATGAGGTATCCTGTGTGTGTAATTATCATTGCTGCCCGATTCAAATGATTTTCTAGAGAAGACCAAATCAATCTTTGCTCTCCTCTTAGTGAATGTCACAGATCTTGAATAGCCACAGTTTTAAAGTAGCTGCTGGTGTATTTATTTAATCTCCAATACTGTTTGATGTTTTCCTTTACGATATTATTTAGTTTCAATGTCATTAATGTACATTTTTCATTCATTGTATATTTAAATAAATATGTATTGCTTCATTTGACCAGATTCTCCTCTCTATTTCTTTAAGGAGCCCAATTACGCTTCTTACGGCCCGTCCACACGGCAGCGTGCGTTGCTTCAACGGATACGCTTCCCATTCACTTTGAATGGGGTGACGTCACGGTTTGCCGAACTGCATTGTGGTTGCTTTGCGTTGCTCGCATTGCTCGCTTCGAAAGTTGAGAAAAGTTCAACTTTTCAAGCTTCGACGGAAGCGTCAGCCAATCGAATCATATGCCAGTACAAGCTCTAGCCAATCAAACCGCGTGCTTGTGTGTCCGGGGCGGGAGATTAATGTGATTGGTTGTTGGTCGCGCGACAGACACGCCCACCGGCAAGCTTCAACGCACGCTGCCGTGTGGATGTACCGTTGGGGTTTTCCCTTTCCTGTAGTGTGTAATATAGGTTTTAGTGCATGTAAATGGTCTGCAAACACTCACTCTTATATTGGCAAGCGCTCCAACACATTGCACGTGATAGGCTAAGGGGCGGGACATCTCTATGTGGTTGAACCAATCACAACAGATTTTCTTTTTCTGGTTTTCATGAGAAAAATAAAGATCTTTTTGAATATTTAAAGCAGGAAATACTTTTAATTTGTTCGACTTTTGTATAAACTGTAGCAACTGAACATGCAATAACCAAACATGTCCATAGTACATTACATAAATTAAGGTTTGTGATGCAAAGTTAATAATAATGCCTTTTAATGAGATACTGAGAAAGGTTATCTTATCACTTTAATTAACTATATGATTTGTGACATGTACTGCAAACAACAGTGTGGACATGTAAAAAGTTGAGTATTGCAGCCTTAAAGGTGGGGTAGGTAATTAACTTCAGAAACACTTTTTGTTATATTCCATGGAATGCTCTTAACATCCCGATAGCAATGAATACATTAAATGCTTTAACAATAAATACATACAATCTGTGGAAGCCGTGGCGCTGTAAAAAGCACGACCAATCATCTGAGCCGGCCCGGCTAAAATAACTGGATGGCCTACCTGCCTGTCAGCCTTCCATCTGTGCACAAACTTATCTCGTGCCCTCATTGGTCATGTGCGCGTTCGTGTGTGTTGGAGGAGGGGCTCTGTAAGGAAGTCTGAAGGAAGGGGCAGATTTCAAATTGGTTGTTTCTCCATTATTACCTACCCTAACTGTAAAGGTGTCTCAGCAAACAAAGCTGTGATCCTGCAAAGACTGATTTAATTTAAAAAAAAAAAAAATCCTTTCATGAGTTTCCCTGGTCGAATGAACGTTGTGAATGACATTTAGATATACTTCGTGGCAGTTATATTCTCTCACATTGGTTATTTGAAAGTTCAGGTGTCTTCATCAAAGGGGAGGGTTACAGCCGAAGAAGACTTCAGGCTACATCTTCACATTTTGTAAGGGAATAATTCTCCTTTACTCCTAAGATATTTAACCTTTTTGCCTGTTGACGTTTATGCCCAACCCTGACTCTGTTATCTCTCTTAAGGAATGGGAGGCCTCAGCTATATGTTGATATTCCCAGTTTATGACCGGGCAACTCTCGGTCACAAATGGTTTATGATTGTGAGAACGCTGGCTTCGAGCCTATGGGGTCAGACAAGTGATTCAGTGTCTCCAGATGTCGGGGTTATCTCCAGTGTTCCCAGATGTTTACGTTATCTCCCCCAATAAACGAGTTAAAAGGTCTATCGAGAGAGAGGCTCTTCAGAATTGACGTGGCAACCCTCCCGTGCAGTCAGAACCTCTGGCTGTGTGAGTTGTGATGTGAATTCTCCGGCCGATACTCGTAATAAACCGTCAGCGTTTGACATCAAAGCTCCAACTCTCCTCGTGTCTCTCTGAGTCCTGACTCTCCATTGCTACAGAAGTTTCCCTTACACTTTTCATTCATCCTCGTCTGTGGTGGAGGTGGCTTTTGAAGTGAAGAGTTGACATTTCAGTCAATATGAAAACAAACAAGCAAGAAAAAAAAATCAAAAAGTCAAATGACATCCTTCCCTTAATGCAGCTGGGGTAGAAAAGTGCCTCAAGATTTCGACGCCTTTCTTCGATTTTCTTTATCATGCTGTTTTTCTTTTACATCTCTCTACCTCTATAATGTAAACCTCTCTGTCTTGTGTTTTTCTGTCCTGACCTCGGTGTGACCTCTGTTTTATCGGAGGCTCTAACGTGATGTCAAAGGGATTGTGAGGCATAGAGAGGTGCTGTTATACTGTAAGGGTGTAACTTCGGTTTGAGAAGCGGGGGG
>NW_011346328.1:0-2361 GCF_000735185.1 Notothenia coriiceps | reverse complement strand
TCAAAATCTCAAAAATTCTGACTTTTTCTTAAAAAATTTACTTTTTCTTAAAATTCTTATTTTTTCTTAAAAATCTTACTTTTTCTTAAAAATCTCAAAAATCGGTCTATTTCTTAAAAAACTTAACTTTTTCTCAGAATTCTGACTTTTTCTCAATGTTTTGACTATTTCTAAAAATCTCAAAAATCTGACTTTTTCTTATTTTTTTTTACTTTTTCTCAAAATCTCAAAAATCTGACTTTTTCTCAAAATCTCAAAAATCTGACTTTTTCCTCAAAATTCTTACTTTTTCTAAAAATCTAGAAGGAGTCATCACATACAGAGCATCAACTAGTTCCTGAACAGTGTCCTTCACATGCTGATATCCAAGAGAGGGAGTCACACAGTCACAAGATGGAGGAATAGAAAGCAGTATTCAATGTTTACTTCAGATTAGCTCCACGTCAGAAATGATCATGCTTGTCATATGTCTCTCTCCATAGAGGCTGAATCATCATGTTAATCACATAGCTATCATATGCCTCAAACAGTCCTGATGCTCTTCTAGGTAATCACACATCCTGTCATGTTCACAGCTACAGTTGATACCTTTGTTAGCATGTGAACAAACAAACAAACAAACAAATAAAAGGGGCAAATAATAAAGTACAAATTGTGATGGGTTAGGGGTCAAAGGCCATGGTGAACAGGTGAGTTTGTAATGAAGACTTGAAGAAAGAAGTGCATTCCAGATGGTGGATTCCTCACATACGCCTCCAGGACACTCAATCACTCACAATGTCTTAGACTTCTCCTCCATGAGCCGTTTCTCTGCTCACTTGTGATGCATTGCAGTGTTGTTTTGCTCCCTTAGGCTCCCACCTTCACACTGATCATAACTCTCTGAAACAAGGAGCCATTCACGAGCCATTGAATTCAACACAAACCAAATTAACTCTCGCAATTTGACAGCATGAAAGTCTCGCTGCAAAGAGGCATAGGCCACAAATCCCCTAGATACTGTGATTAGGATATTCTTATAACTAACAATGAGAGACACTGAAGGATCCAGGCCTTGCTTGCATGCAGATCTGATGGGTTTCACCAGGTACTTCGTGGGCTGGAGACTTCCCTGTCTAATTACCACTCTTTAAAGTTCAAAACAACCATCTCACATTAAGCTGCAACACAACACTTTAGCCGAGGGAGGGATCCATTACGAAAAGCCTCACAGCAGGAACAGAAAGGTTTGTTATTTGATTTGGCAAAGGTGTTTTTTAAACATTACATTTTCCATTTTTTCATTTAGTTCTTGCATTTGTACGCTGCATTACCTCCATGCCAGTTAAACATGGGATATCAGGATTTGATATAACAATATCATTGATGGTGACTGGTTTATTGACTGATAGATTCATTGATAGATTAGTTGATTGAGTCATTGATTGGTTAATTGACTAGTTGATTGATTGGTGGTTTGATTAGTTGATGTATTGATTGATTGATGGTTGACTAATTGATATATTAGTTGATGTAGTCATTGATTGGTTAATCGACAAATTGATTGATTAGTTGATTGACTCATTGGTTGGTTAATTAATTCGTGGATTGATTGGTTGTCTGGTTGATATATCTATTTGTTGATTGCCTGATTAATTTGTTGGTTGACTGATTGATTGATTGATTGATGTATTTACTGGTTGCATCACTGATTGGCTGACGGGTTGACAAATACAATTGATTGATTGATTGAAGAACTCTGCTGCATAGCAAGCTAAGGATGCCCATCATCTTGCTGAACCGAATAAATCTCTTTGCCCTGAAGCAGTATGCCTCAAATTGAATGTGCATTTGTATTATAATGTACAGATGCTGAAATGCTTGTGTATTATGATGTTGGGGTTACCTGAGCATGGATTGATGCGCACAGGTCTGCTGGTGGTGGTTGTGGTTGAAATATCGACAGTAGTGGTAGCAGGAGTTATTGTCGGGGTGGCAGCAGGACGGAAATCCTTCACTCTGTTCTCCTCATCAGGACTCACTGCACATGGAAACAGGAAGAAAGGTAGTGTAGGTTTATGTAGCACTAAGGCTAAGAGGCGGGACATCTCTGAGCGGTTGACCAATCAAAATAGAGCCAGCCAGCTAAACAGAGAAAACTGGGCTCTGGTTTCAGACAGAGGGTGACAAGAGGTGATGCAGTATGAGACAAATAAAAACCTTTTGAACATTAAAGGTCTCCTATCATGCTTTTTTTAGGCATATATTATGGGTCTCAGATATATAAAAGAATATATAAAAAACATGTCTATGAAGTGTTTTGCTCAAAATACCAAACAGATCATGCATTTTTAGACATCCCTCATATCCCTCTATTTCAGC
>NW_011346327.1:0-12781 GCF_000735185.1 Notothenia coriiceps | reverse complement strand
CAGCTATGAATTCACAGAGGGCCCAGCTTTAGTACCTGAACGAGAGAGTAATGTCAAATGACAGTACAATTGACCAATCATATCTTCCCTCTAAATGGGTGGGTGTTATTATCGCGGACTTTATGACAAGTTCTGCCCGCTGTGAAACTTTTCTTGTTTCCATAACAACAAATTCCTGTCAACAGCGTTAACTCCCCTTCAAAATAAAAGCATGCCAAATTACACTTAAGACATATAACTGCAACGAAAGTAACAAACACAATGCAATATCCTTTTCAATTTCAAAGAACACAAATACGGTTATTTACAGGTGTTGTTTTCTGTGGTAGAGGGTCGCTTTCGTTGATGCGTTTTGCACCCCGGGCCGTTGTTTTGATATTCCGCTGAAGTAGCTATACGCTGTGACGTAATAACTCGAGGGAAGGGGTGGGGGTCAGAGGGCCTAGGTATAAAAGTTACGGCTCGTTACTGGGCAGATTTGCATAAACGGGATTTGATTGGCTGACGCCTCCATCGAGGCGGCAAAAGTAGAACATTGCTCTACTTTTGCAGCGAGCACCGCGAGTTGAAGCGGCAACGCACGCCGCAGTGTGTAGGGGCCGTATAGTGACACTACTCCGTTATCGACAAAAGTAATATTATTACAGTAACGCGTTACACCCAACTCTGTATGTGAACTACTATCTGTACTGCCCTGTATCTCACTCTGTTGCTGCTTTAACATCTGAATTGACCTACAGGGATCAATAAAGGTCCATATTGATCTTGAAAACTTAATAAATATATACTTTAATATCAATGAAAGTCATAATGTGATATGTTTGTGTGTAGCAATTATTTCTTACACCAAAACAAAACATGTTTAATTATATAACAATAAACTCATGATGTTTTAACTTGATATTGATTCACTTTTTGAATTTGCTGTGCCAGCAGTATGCTTCTGTGCCTGACAGACAGAGTGAAGTAACGGAGCAGCTGTGGTTGATACTCACCTGAGTGACCAGCTGTGAGGAGGGACTGAGGGGCCGCCTCCCTGGGGTCCGCTCCGTTGATGTACTGACTCAGCTCGTAGCTGCTGGAGGATAGGCCGGAGTGTTTGGAGCTCTCTAACGTCCCCTGGTAATAGGAGGAAAGCTCTTCGTTGTCTCTGGAGGGATTGTTATCCTCGTAGTCATTGAGGTGATGCTGGGGGTTTTCTCTGCCGTGGTCATATCTGAGAGAATGCAACAATATATTTTATTTATATAGAAATATTCAGCTTGCTACTGATGCTACAACACATCATTATTCAGCCTCAAGTCATGAGATACTGTATGCGCGTTTACTAAACTTTAAAGCAGCTCTGTCTTCCCAGGATACAACCTCTTATGCACACAGATACATTAAGATTACAGATTACATTTCACAAAGAAGCTTATGTTAAGAGGAGCAACTGTAACTGTAACATCCTTAACTCTGGTATCTGTCAGATCTCGCTGTCAAAATAAAACACAATACCCGCATTAGAGCTATCTTACCCTGTTGGGTTCACATTGATTTGAATCCTATTGCTATCTCCAACATGTTGCTGATTTGTTGACTTCTTGTATGCATGTACCCCTCGGCAGGTTATGATTCCTAACTCTTCTCTCAGGAATACTTCACCCACAAAATGATTATGTGTGTGTATAAATATCTGATTCTTTGATAACCTTGAATTCTTTGAGAAAAGAAACATGCCTCCACGGTGGCAACAAAGAATCCCAAAACTGGGAATATTTATGATGAATTGAAGTGAACATTTAACAACAGTAAAACTATACCACACATCTCACACAACTCTTAAGTGAAAAGCCAGGGGTTTGGTAAGTGTAATGAGCATTCAATAATGTTTTTTAACAGATTTTTATATGAGTTGCTATTGTTAGACAGCCTTCATTTACTTTAATCCATTAAGATATTTTTCAGTTTTTGGACTCTTCAAGGCATGCGAGAAATACAATTCTGCAAGAATTAGAGGTAACATGGGTTGAGTAATTCATAAAAAAATGATCATTTAGGGGTGAAAACTACCTTTAACCCTCCTATTGTCTTCGTTCCCCCCCCTTACTTTGTTGTTCGCGGTCAAATTTGACCGGTCCTGTTTTAACTGCTATTACATCAACACAAAACATTAATCACTCATCCAAATTTCCTTTAACAACCCTTTCAAACTGTACATATTGTATCAGACTACTGGTATACATGAAAAACTGCAGTAAATAATACAAAAAATAGACACTGAACATGTATTGCGTGTGCCAGGTGTGATCCACGTGGGGGATGGGCACATAAGAGCGTGTGTGTGTGTGTGTGTGTGTGTGTGTGTGTGTGTGTGTGTGTGTGTGTGTGTGTGTGTGTGTGTGTGTGTGTGTGTGTGTGTGTGTGTGTGTGTGTGTGTGTTTGTGTGGGTGGGTGGGTGTTTGTGTGTGTGTGTTATCTGATCCGGATGGTTACTAATTCCTTTTCTTTATGGTGGTCACTTTTGACCGGGAACACCATGGGTGTTACAAAGTTGACTAAATCATCCAAAATGCAATGAAAGTGGTGATCAGCGATTTCAAATTTTCAAATGTCTACTGTGAAGGATATCATAAAGCCTTAATGCAATCGAATGTAAAACAAAAAAGTTATGATTGATTAATGAATCGGTCATTTGACCCGAACACAACAGGAGGGCTAAGTATTCCAATAACATCAGTATTCAAAATTAAAGTATAAACAGAACGTTTGTTCAGTGTTTTTTTTTTTTTATACTAATAACAAAGCAATTTTTATACAAAACATTAAAGTAACAAAATGCATAAATTGCATCACCTGAGTATACTTTTCTTTGTGGTGCGAAAACAATCCAGCAAACGCTGCAAAACATCTGCACTGTTTTCAAACTGAGAATGGATCATGTTTCTACTGACAGTCATAAATCAATAAAGGGTTGACTTCAGATCTGAGACTCACATGTGCTCCTCGCTGTAGGCGCTCCCTGAGGGTTCCTGCTTGTTTGTTCTGTCTTGAGAAGGGCCCGTTCTCCAGGGGTCTTGGGGCCCCCACTGTCCAGCATCTAAATGAGAAGACACATGTATCATCTTAAGTTTCACCAGGGCACAGAGTGTAGCAGATCAAAGTTTTGTCGTCTTCTGTACCTTGTGGTCCCTGCTGTCCTCTGTAGTAGTCCTGCTCATAGTAACCATAGTGATCTCTGTAGTCCCAGTGGCCATGGGGGGGGTAGTCATACCCATGCCTGAAAATAAAATGAACTCTAGTTCAGTCAGTGCACTCATTCACTTTCTTCATGTAAAGAATCTGGTGCTGAAAACATTATTATATTTAGAGCATCATCCTTCTTCATTGAACCATTCTTGGGGTGACAGGCGTATCCCAGCATGCACTGAGCACAAACCCCATTGCCTTTATCACCAGAACTATGTCCCCAAATTGATGCTTCATACTTATAGTTTGTGTTTGTATTATATTGCATGCATGCATACAATGAATTGATTATTAAAGGGATAGTTCAGATTGTCTGAGGTAGTTCAAGTTGTATGAGGTAGTTATTCTGATTTAGTGTATGGCCTACAGTCGCTGTCGGTTTGGAGAAACAAACAGCAGCACAGAAGCTAAGCAATGTACAGCTATGGACAGGGGTAGAAAAAGACATACTTCAGACACAAACACAGCTGAAATTGATATGCGGCTCTCTTCAAAGATACCAGACTTCATTGACAACACCTTCCAGAACACAAATGTTGGTCAGTCAATGTATTTGTTTTATTGTGTGACTTGGTTGAATCCAAAGTAAGCTCGGTATCTTAAACCCATTTAACCCCAAAAGAAAGCCCAGTAATCAGCTTCAGTTCTGAAAGGGCTGTCTGACAATCTGGTAGAGTGCTGGCAATGTTCTACAAATAGCGTACACTTTGACTGATGTTGATTTTTTTTAGGTTGTCAAAAATAAGTAGCAGTAAAATACTTCTGTCTGTTTCTCCAAACCGGGGGTGTGCACAAGCCCCCAGGAATTGCACTGGGCTCTTAAGCCAATGTATGTAATGGCAAAACAATGTACTACAACTTCAGTGTCAGGTTGTGATGTCATTGGGACCAAAAATACTTTTTACTATGGATTTACATTGGGAAAGAGATGTCTGTAAATCAGTGGATATTTATTTTTGTAGCTGCATTAACTTCCCTGTACTAACACTTGAATAAGCCTTATTTAAATCCTTACTGTAGGTCCTAAAAGTTGTAAAATGCGCCACTTTCATAGGAATGAACAGGCAACGCCTCCAACGCTCTATCCAGTTCTCTTTATACATCCTTGGACATGCCAACAGCTATCTACTGTAGTAAAAAACTGACTATTGATAAGAAGGCAACCTCATACAACCCCACTTCCAACAATCCAAACTATTTCTTTAACGTCTTCCTAGTAGCAGTCACTTTTGCACAATCTTTAATAAGGGAAAGTCTATATCAATCAAAACTTTTCCCCCAGTTTCAGAGAGGTCCACTGTCACTGTACTCACCTGGACTGGGCTCTCTGGTGTTCCGGAAGAGTGTAGCCATAAGGATACTGCTGGTTGTTGTGAGGATACGGCTCCGCTCTGGCAGGAGGGCTGCTGAACTGAGCCCTGTAGCGGGGGTCCTGAGCCCAGTGCCGGTCCCTCTCTCTGGGGAGGGGGGCTGGGGTGTGGCTCTGCTCCCTGTCCTGCTGAGGGTACCTGTAATCCTCTCTGTCTTTGGATCTTTGGGAGTGACGGCCAGAGTCATTCCGGGGGGGACCTCTGTGATCCATGAGGACCCCCTCCTCACAGGATCAGCCTAAGAATGAGGGAAATAATGGGAGGTGGAGGAAATCCTGAATTTGAAAGTTGAATCCACAAAAGGTTATGTTTTCAGCTCACACATGCCAGATGCAGTCAAAGTACAGAAGCTACTGCCACATCATTTGACTGAAACTCACAATATGGGCTGATAACATGTGAGCATGATAACAAGAGGATAAAGGTCACACATTACCGTGAGCCAGAGGTGGGAAGTAACTAAGTGCATTTACTCAAGTACAATTTTGAGCTACTTGTACTTTACTTGAGTTCTTCCATTTTATGCTACTTTGCAGTACTTCTACTCCACTACATTTAAAAGGGAAATAATGTAATTTTACTCCACTACATTTATTTAACAGCTTCAGCTACTTTTAACAAAAGGCATCTCTAAAAATGTAACAAGTGGACTAGCTCTTTAAGTCAAAAAAGAGTCAGATTATTCAAATATTTTACAAAAAGTCAATCAGAAATTTGTTTGTTTACAACAGTAAAGTGCTACTTGATGCAACAATATAATCTATAAATCTCACATATATAAATTTCACTATGTAGACACAAGGCAATTTTTCTGCACAATGATTTATTTTATGTTTTATACTTTAAGTACATTTTGCTGGCTGTTGTACTTTTAAGCAATATTTTTGAAAGCAAGACTACTTGTAATGAAATATTTTGACATAATGTATTGGAACTTTTACTCAACTAAAGCATCTGAATACTTCTGTCACCTCTGCCGTGAGCCATCAACACTGTTACTACACAGGAGCCAGTGCGAAAAAGTATAAAGTATCCCAACCACATGAATAAAACACGTACCTTTCAAAACACAAGCACAGCACTCAAAGAAAGGGTGTGCAGAACGCTTCATGTCCTTACAGTAAACACGGGATCCCGCCCTGAGCAGGCTGACAGCTGACGACTGCTGGAGAGGAGATCACGTCCATGTTTAGGATCACTGAGACAGAAAACACATCCTTGTTTCTGCTTTATTTCCACATGACTAACGGATCCTCGGATAGTAGGTACTAGGTGTCATGTGGGAAAGGGAAACTTTGCAGAGCTGAGTGCTGCCACGTTGCCGGTAGAAGATGCAGCGGTGAGTCGGTGTTAGATGGAGCTGCTCTCCGGTCAGTTTTAGGGGTTTTTTCGTCAGTGGAGCAAGATGGAACTGATTCCAAGTCAGCGGGGACAACTTGGAGGTCGAAGTGTTGTGACCTACTTATCCACCAGAGGCGCTGTTCCTCATCATCAGAGGGATGGAAACTCACTGTAGCATACCGTAGCATACATAATGTGTATGTTGACCAGTGTAACCGTAGGACAGACAGAGATAAATAAATCTATTATACATTTTAGCAATAACATGTTGTTGTCCCAAGAGATAAATTCTAAAGTTCATATGTGAAGTAATATATCAAATGTAAATTCGCAAAAATAAAAATACGACACCTGGATAAGCTAAAACAATAACCTTTAGTTACTATTACTTTGCAGATTTAAATATAACTCCACTAAAATGTGCGCTCTTCCTCTTGCTCCTCCTCTCCCAGTGCTTTGAAAATCTTATTTTTAAGACAATCCAACAATGTTTATATGCATTTTAAAAACAAGATAATGCAAGTTAATTAAAAATAAGAAAAATATAAACTTGTGTGATTTCAAATACAGGACTAAAATATGAACATAAATGAAATGTAAAATGAAGTGATAGTCTATTTGTGTTAGACAATACTACAAATGTATTAACGGCCTGTAAACAGGAACACAGAACATGTGTATGCATTATGAAAAATAAATAAATATATAGGCTATATTTAATAAACAGTTTGGCCAGTCAGCAAATTACCTGAAAAACTGCAATATGTTCTACTTTTTTTAAATCAGTTAAAAATTACTTCTAATTTCCCCTTTTTTGATGACTTATCTTAGTATTTGTTGGTCCTATGAAGGCACTATAATTGCTATATTGCCTTTATCGCATACGCGAAGGCAGAATACAAATTTAAATGACTGTTATTTCGTGATTAACTGGAACGTGGTTCCTACATCTGGGTGTGATTTCCGAACACAGCCATAGGGTGTCGCTATATTCCCTAACACGGAGGTGAAAATGAAATCAGAGTTGCACGTGACCGATGGGACGGTGTTATGCAAATGAGCACCGGGCAGCGCTGTGAGTGCTGGAAGCATCGCTCTTCCCGGCACACATATGTATGTACACGGTGAGACTCTCCGCTCACAGAAGCACTCTATCTCCGCTCTGGATATTTTACCACACCAAACCGCTCGGATGTGCAATATGACTTTTGAAGAAACCGGTGGAGATAATTCTTCAGATAGGTAAGCTCGTGTTGCTTTGCACCTTTTTTGCATTTCTCTTCGTTTTTTGACTTGGTACTAACTTGTCTTTGATGTGAACTTCCGTTTTTAACACTATGCAAATACCTTTAACTGACTGAGTTTACCCTCATGCAGTCAGTTGTGGCTGACATTTAGCCACATGTTGTCTCATATTCAGTATTGGTTGCTGGTAATACAAGAGCAACGGTCACTAAACGTGCTAAGTTAAGCTATAGCACCTTTGGCATTAACCTAAGTAATTATGCTAACGTTAGCGCACGTTCACTTATGTTGTTTTAGCTTGCGTCAACACTACGTGCTCAGTAATTCAGAGTCAAACTTGTATGACGCAGATATGTTCACATTGTAAAGTCTTAACACCTTTCAGTGTGTACACATGGATAGCTTGGACAAACCTTAAAGTCTTATTATTCCTTTCTTTTGTAATGTGTAAGACCTCAGCTGCAGGTATTTGGTGGAGGTTTCCAGGGTCTTCCCCCTAGAACATTTTTTAAAATTAAAATATGCAATTGTACATGTTTTTCGCTAACTTTTATTAACATATCTGTTTACTAAAAGCTTGCAGAAAAGCGTTGCTCCACACATTCACAGGTGGTGGTGCCCTTAAGGCTCTCTTGAATGGAAGGGAAACCCTGATGTTGCGTTGACTGTGTTTTATGTGTTTGCTGGCTGATATCTTTTAATAAGTACACATAATGTCTATTTCCTTAGGATGGAAACGGTGGCTATAGCATTAGAGGAGGTCCTGAGCTCTGCATTGCCTCAGGGTTGCATCACTGCTGGAGTCTATGAGGCAGCAAAGTCACTAAATGCGTAAGTTAACAAAAATGGAATGCTGCAGCTTCCCCTCTGCTAACTCTTCTTCTTTAAACCTGAGCTGTATATCCTTTTCCTGACAACTCTGCCTTGCCTTTGTCTCGTGCAGAGATCCAGACAATGTGGTGTTGTGTCTGCTGGCCACAGACGACGAGGAGGATGTGGCGCTCCAGATTCACTTCACCTTGATCCAGGCATTCTGCTGCGAGAATGACATCAACATCCTGCGGGTGAGCAACATGAGGCGCCTGGCAGAAATCCTGGGAGGAGTGAAGCCTGGAGGGGAGCCCATGGACCTGCACTGTGTCCTAGTTACTGTAAGTGTTATTACTCACATCTGTTTACTGTAGTACTACATGTTGCTCACTTCCATTCAGACTGGAAACAGGGTTGTTTTGCCCTGAGCCTGTTTTAAGATCATTGCTAACACTTGTAAGGAACTGTTTCTAGCAGTAGTTGTGCAGTCTGTTTTAACATTTAATGTGCTTTCTCCTGCAGAATCCCCAGTCGTCCCTGTGGAAGGACCCTGCGCTGAGCAAAGTGACCAGATTCTGCAGAGAGAGCCGCTGTTTGGACCAGTGGGTGCCTGTTATCAACCTGCCGGACCGATGAAACCCGCTGTGGAATATGAATGTATTGTGTGCATTGGGGGAAAAGTAACTGCACAGGGCCTGTGTTGATGTCTGTGTTGGAAAGAGAACCAGAGAGAGGCGGGAGGGGCAGGAAAAAAAAGAACTCACGTCAGCCAAACGTTCCAACTAATTTCTCGGGTCATGGTGAACTCGTGGGCCAAGGAGGAGTGACTCAGCAGTCTGCGTTCCAGGATTTCCAACGTATGACTGCGCCTTTCTCTGCCGAGAAAGAAGCCTTTACAGGAAGCTGAGCCGTGTGAGCTGACAGGCACACGTGGTGGGGAGCACAAACGCAGGACTGGGGGGGGCAGACGCAGAGCCTCAGTTGACAAGACTGCAAGAACTGGAGCAGTCAGAGCGCTCGGAACCAGGAATTCCTCATGAAAATTTGACCAAATCCACGCATTTGTTTTACAGCACATTTATTTAATAGTATTTAAGACGTGTCACTTTGATCACTCTAAAGGGAAAGTTTTCACACTTTATTATTAATATTATTATTTTAAGGGCAATGCAATGTTCCCACTTTTCCACTAACTGATGTTTTTACGTGTTATTAATTTAATGAATTATATTTATTGTTCATGGAATTCTGCCTTGTTACTTTGAATGAAATAAACAAACAAGCAACAGTTGACAGGGTGGTTCTGCCTCCATGATTTCCAGGTACTTGTAGGAAGTTGCACAGTGTCCTGAGGAGCAGTGAACGCCTCTGGAACACATTGAGCTCAGCATGTTGCACCACAGTTTGGATTTCGCCCCGGCTTGTCACTGTACAGGTTAGAGTATAAACTCAACTTCATGCAGCAGCACCAGTGAAAACAACATAAATATCTGGGTTTTTTGGGATAGTCCTTCAAAATGAAACTCAACTTTTTTATTTTTGTATGTTGTCAAATATTTTATTAACAAGTTAAAATAGTAATCTTTCCTGCTCGTAATCTGCTACAGACAGTGGTGGAAGAAGTACTTCAATCTTATTTTTTACTAAAAGGTTGCAATACCAGAGTACAGGAACATACTCTGTTAGTAGCTAGTAAATACTACATTCAAGATGTTGCTAAAGTACATTAGTCTTAGATATACTGAACTTTAAGTAACAAAAGTAACATTTCAACAGTATGACCCATTTCAGTGTTTCATGTGTTATGTTAGTCACTTCAGTGTTACAGCTCGCTTGTAATATTACATCATATTTTATTTATTGATTATATTTGTATTGTTGATCTAAATTTGCAAAATAACTTATGTAAGAGGTAACAAAATAACTATTGTTCTCAGAAATGTAGAAGTATAAATGAACAAAAAGTGAAACAAAATGGTACTTGAGCAAACTTAATAACTTTACAGACATGAAACGGACTTTGCTCCTACATGGGAACTCCAGTAAAATGTGACCTTTTGCTCATACGGAGAATGGGACTTATCGTGACGGCTCCTTCTGTACAACCTCCTGCAGCTACGCATCAGAGCTACATTTACTGCTGAGTGGGCTAAAAATAGCAGAGAGGAAAGACAGACAAAAATAAACCACGTTAAAGACTCATTTCAGACTGCAAAAAGAGACAACCAGAAATAATTGGTGCTTGCGTAATGGGGAGGGACAAAGCCTCTGCACACAGAGGGTCCCAGCACAATGGGGGCATGAGTCAGGGCTATTCAGGTGTCCATTGCTAGAGCTGTACAGTGCTTTAGCTTCATGGCAGAAAATAGCTCTGTGAATAGAGGCGTTCCCCTGACCACTCTCACAGACAATAGTAACACTTGTAATTAACAGGCAGCGTGCACACAGTGCTGCAGGGAGGCTGAGACTGCCAAGGCACACNGGGGCTAATGTTACAAACGTATTAGAAGTAAATTATACATAGGGTACCAAAAGTACTTAGCATAATGGCCCATTTCAGAATCATGAAATATCTGGATTATGATCACTAATGTGTTTATCACAACGGTTAGAGGTGGAGCTAATTTTAATTACTTTATATACTGCTGCTGGATATCTTAACCTTAAATATGTCAATGTTTATTTATTATTTATTATTGATTTATATTTTGTATAAACTGGCGCATTGTTGAATTTAACTGAATTAAATTGGCGCACCTCTTCAATCTGGCTTTTAATGTGTGATTGTTTTTGTATTATTTGACTTTAACTTGAACAATATATTTATTTGTTGTTCCTTTCTTTTCTTTTCACTATATCTGTAAAGCGTCTTTGAGCACCTGTAAAAGCGCTAACAAAATAAATCTATTATTATTATTATTATTTATTATTGTTGGAGGAGCCCGTGACTTCAGTGTTTCATTGCCATAGCTACTGTAGCTGCTGAGCACATGACAATGGAACTTTGAAACTTGAATCGGAATCTGCAAAGTAAGTAAATCTGTCGTTTAAAAGCAAGATTAAAAGATACTTAGGTAAAGTACCTCAATATTGTAGTATCAAATATACTTTTTTTTTAAATTAACTTCTTAGTCCTGGGGCAGATGGGGAGGGAGGTCCAGGAGTGACTGGGAGACTGGAGGAGAGTGGGGGGGTTTGACATAGTGGCTGCAGAGATTGCGTTAAATGATCTGAAGTTAAAGGGAGCAGTCAAATGTAATAGAATGTTCACAGAGCAGAAACATGCAGATCTACACTCCACTGAACTGATGTCAGCCTCTTCTAGGTGAAATACAAGTACATTTACTGAAATACTTTACTTAGGTTCTTGTAATTTATTTGAATATTTCCACTTCTGCAACTTTACCCCGTATCAGAGGACAACATGTTCTTTTCATTAGTCCGACAGCTTTAAATACTTTTCAGATAACAATCCTTCATACCTTTCCTGTCCAGTGTAAACCCCACATCTCCATACATGGTAAGGATTTGTATTTAAATGTTGCTGATTAACTGATGGGTAAAGTTTTCTCTGAGTAGCTACTGCCGTCTTAATGCAGTATCATGCAGCACATTAAAGCAGCAGTAATATTAAACCATCATATATAATATGATGGAGGAAATAATTACATATTTTACTTAAAGGTGGGGTATGTAATTTATTTCAGAAACATTTTTTGTTATATGCTCTTAACATCCCGATAGCAATGAATATATTAAATGCTTTGACAATAAATACACAACAAAATGTTATCTGTGGAAGCCGTGGCGCTGTAAAAAGCACGGCCAATCATTTTAGCCGGCCCGACTAAAATAACTGGATGGCCTACCTGCCTGTCAGCCTTCCATCTGTGCACAAACTTATCTCGTGCCCTCATTGGTCATGTGCGCGTTCGTGTGTTGGAGGAGGGGCTCTGTAAGGAAGTGGCAGATATTTTTCGGCTGCGTGCTTTCAAATTCTAGCGCACTCGAGCTGGTTTCTCCAAAATGACATACCCCACCTTTAAGTCATAAACTGTAAGTAAGTATAATCATCAGAGTAAACTTTAAGTACCAATAGAAGAAGTTTTCAGTTTTAATGTTGATACACCGTTTACATCACAATGTAAATAGTTACATTATTTAGCTTAAAGAGCAACTTCCAGGTTAAAGACACCTGTGAATAAATGTGTAGGAAAATGATGAATACACTAGATTTTCAAAAAAATATACAGAAATATACACTACAGTGACATCTGGCGTCGTTTTTGTAAGAAATGTTCACTTCCGCATAAAAAAGCCTCGGCACGTGACCTCCCGTGTGTGACGTAACACGGGGGACACAAGGGGGAGAGCGGCCGGTGTAACGTATTAATAAACATGGATCCCAATGCTAGTTTCGACACAGAAGAAGTTGAACATGAATATTCGAATGCATATGACGGACCACAACCTTATAATTTTGAGCCTGCTAGGCGTCCAAGAGACCAGGAGCACCCAAGGATTAGAAGAAATAACGGCCATCGGAGAGAAATTGAGCTTTGGTGTGAGGAGAACCAGTGGAGAACTGGGCAGCTATCTTGGTGAGTGACCGGCGTTAGCTACAGAATGTTAGCTATCGTCACATCACAACATTGTAAAGTTAGCTATCATATATCAGGCTATAATTAAAGTAGCATTGATAATATAGTAACGTTACTGGCAGGACTGTTGATACTGATCCATAACAGAAACTAATGCGCAAGTATCAGCCGTATCTCACGTTA
>NW_011346326.1:67985-77922 GCF_000735185.1 Notothenia coriiceps | reverse complement strand
AGAGTGCTGTTTGTGATGGGCGCTTGAACAATCAGACCCTAACTACGATTCCCATCCATCCATATTGTGTGTGTGTGTGTGTGTGTGTGTGTGTTTTTATTGCTTTTACAATAAATAAACATTGAATGTGTTTAATTGAATAGGAAAGGGGTTTAACGTTAGTGGCAGGATGTGTGTGAGAGAGAATAAATAAGACAGCCCAATATTTAAAAAAAAGTCTATTATTTTTTGCAACTTTCCGCATAACCCCGCATGTTTAATAGCATAATCAAGGATTTTTGCCCGCGTTTTTCTGGAGGGTCAAACTAAGGCTGCAATGTGGCAAGATATGTGGACAACAATAAGGATATGTGGGATTAAGTTAAATTGTTAATGTTGGTATCCTACATGAAGAGATTCAAAGTTAAAACAATCTCCAAAATTGTTTTTGAAAGAAATTGAGGCGAGATAGAACCCACCTGAGGAGAGGACTGTTCTTTTTTTTATAAAGGCCCCATCATTAAACTGAGTTTTAAACTCATATGTATAGGTTCTCATTACCTGAAAGTTTTTTCTACAGTACGGCTGAACTTTAATGCATGGCTTTCTGTTTGTTGTTTACAGTCACTGTATTAGCCTTTGCTTCTGGAGCCATCACAAATCATATAATTGAAAGCTCTTTGAACACCAAGGGTATGCTAATGCATATTTCCCTTGAGTTGTCATTAAGCTCAGTGTACAACAGAAAGGCGTGGAGTTTCCCTGCCAAAGGCTTGAAGTGGCTTGAATTATGCCCAGTGTAAATGGCTGCAGTCAGAACACTGCTCTGTCACTTCATCCTGGCAGTATGCGGAGTGAATAATAATTATAATGTAAAACATTCATTAGACATTATTCCAAATTAAACATTGAATCTGACATGTGAATAATGTTAAAATTGATCAAACTGACAACAAAGAAGTAGTGGAAAATATACGTTATATTTAATAATACATGATACTGGAAGTTATTGATATTTAAAACCATATTTTACATAATGGCCCAAACTAAAACAGGTATTGTTTATATTTGTGTCAGAATGGTAAAATAATGGCACCAATGTGGGACTCCTTTAACTCACAAAAATGCAATAATTGTAGTTATCTTTTACTTTTGTCTTTTAAAAGCAGAGTTTCTTATTGTTATAGTTATACCCATAGACAAATGTAATGATTAAAAAGTCAAATATCCAGCTGTAATTTAAATAGTGCTGTTCTTTGCACTTTTCTTTATACAGATCCATATTGCACATCTTGGAGTAAACAGGCAATGATAAGAAGACTGTACCAGAATGTTTGCTGGCCCAAATGATCACAACCATGATGCAAATAACAGTAAACCAATAATAGTTACAATCTGTGTGCACTGTTTGTATTTTACGTTATAATGAGAAGACTAGTAATTGCTTTTGTAAGATGATGTGGTCTTCGAATGCCGCAAACCTTGACTGTAGTCTCACCATGTTAAACCTCTTTGTACTACTAAAAGTTGCTGACCATGCAGTAGGAATCAATGACCTCAGTTTGCCTCGCTTCGGGAAAAATGGGGACAATCTGTAGCAGAGCAGGGAGGTTGTGAGCGGGGGTGGTGAGGTCTTCCTCATGAACTTAATGGTGATCTTCCTGCTTGTGCCACAGCTTGATCTTCCCACTATCTGCCACCGACCGGCTAAATTACACCCAGCTGGTCCAGAAAACAAGACTCAATTAATAGCCACAACAGACAGGGAGAAACCTGGTGTGACCCCAAAATTGCTGACAAGGCAGTTAACCAATAGCATGTTGGAAAGCAGATATAGTGTAAGTTGATCACAACACTGGTAGTGTGACTCCACCGTCCATCATTCTGTCCTTTCTTTACTGTAAATGGCAGCAGACCTGTAGTCTTAATTATGCAGTCAGACTTGGAAAATGTATCATATTACATTTAAATTAGTTTCAATATTGCAAACATGGCTAGGTTTTGAATAGGTTCGGTTGATACCTAATCGGGATATGAAGACATCCACAAGAAATATTAGTCACATTAGAGAACATGGTGTTATTCCAGTGTTAGTGAAACCATCAATGTTTGGTTTTATTTAAGGGTTTGGCGCTAGGGAAGTTTGATCTGAATGTAAAGTAAATATTTGATCTCGACAAAATTGGGAAAACCACTTTGTCTATAGGGTCCGCTCTGAGTCTTTGGCATTTGACTTGAAGTGATAGTTTTTACTAAATCCACTAATTATCAACATGAATGTACACACAAACTTCAGTAGCAAGCTAAGACTCACAACAAAGTAAAAACTGTTTATTTGCATTTTCTTTTATGTGTGATGACTACAGATACTCAAGTATCTAGCTAGCTCTGTTTACTCATTTACATTGTATATCCGTTACATTGCTCCTCATCAGTGGTGCTTTGGCTTCCTATGTCTCTTTAATTCAGTCACTTGATGAGCATTAGAGACTCTCTCGTTGTCGCTCTTCAAGCTGTAATTGAGAACAAATGTGAAGAGGGAGAGTGTTTAATTGAGGTTGTCAAGCAGGGGGGCGGGTTTGTCGGGCATCTAGAGATCTCCTCATCTCTTCACGTTTTAACAGTTTAAGGAATAAATTATGCAAATCGCAGTTTTTGCGAGTCCTAGTTGCGATGTGAACTTTCGGTGACTTCTGCTTGGCTTCTCCCCCCCCCCTTCACAGAGAGTTACTTCAAAGCGAGGAAGTGATCAAAGACAGTTGGAAAAAAATGATTCCCCAACGTACGGCGCCCTGCATACATACATACATACATACATACAGCTCCTGCCTGTCTCGACACCGCATACTCTCTCTCTCAGAAAACAAAAGCTGGCGACACTGTCTGATGTTTCCTTTTTTTCTTTTTTTGTCTCCTCAAGCACCGACCTGTCAGACATTGCAACATTTCAATTGATTTCCCTTTTTTCTCATATGTGTGTGTTCTATTTTAGTATGTAAGAGACCAAGAGACTGAATTTGTCATTAAAGGGTATGTATAGCACGACATGGCCCAGATAACACATCACAAGGCTGGATTGAAGAGCCGACTTGTCATAAATGAAAGTACACGTTAGGAGCTGGAGACAGCTCCTTCCCAAGAAAAAAAAGAAAGAGAGAGAGAAAAACAGGGGTTATTGGGGGTTCAACAACTATGAATAGACTCAGTAGCTGTTTGTTTATCCTCCAGACACAAAGTAAAAGAGTTAATACTCTTGTGCCCAATAATTAAAACATATACATGTTTCATCTACTATGTGAAGGAATTCATTTTGTATATGAATCCCTCGGTAGCGAGAGGGTGGAGAAGAGGTTTTGAACGTTGTCCCAATTGAGATATCATCAGATTTCTGTCATGCATACTGGAATCAGAATGTCTTATCTTACTACGCTATTAAAACAAAAACCCATCTTACATGAGCTAGCTTCACACCTGAAGACGAAGATGAATGACTTTGGTCTTAGCACCAGTTTATGTATTTAACTAGTCATCACTTCATTAATTCTGTAAGGCAATGATTTTCAATTTTTACAATGTTGGTTTGAATTTTGCTAAATACAAGTAACGCGTTTTAAAGCCTATTTGTTTTCTTTGTCACGGGCATTGCATCTCCGATATTATTTACACACAGAGACAGATTAAGACAAAATGTCAAAGTGTAATAATCTACAAATGGTGGTTGGTGAAAGATTGACTTATTTCTTACAGTCTGGCCCAGAAATGGAATCTGTTTTCTTGTCCCAAATTCAACAGCCTTATTTTCCTGCTGGCACATTTCTGGCAAGAGTGCTAACATAAGCATGGCACTTTCATTGGCTGCTGATGAATGTCTTTGCACCTGAACCAGGTTTATGGCTCCAAGAAAACCTACTTGTGCCAATGTGAGTGGAGCGGCACTGATGAGGTTGTGTTTTCACAGAACAGAAGGCACAGGGCTTCTTTGGTTGCCATTTTGGCATGAAAATGTACTTGGGTTTGCACCTGCTTAACCGGCTCAAGAAAAATCAAAGTTTAATCGTATTATTTGTGGTTGATGATGGAAGATTTCAATTGCTTTCGTATTTGAAACCACAAAAAATAAGAATGGAATTGAAATCTTGCATCGTGGTGCTGGTATGTAACAGAAATTGTCTGCTATCCATCACAGTGATCATCTACGGCACATAAATTATGCTTTATTAAATAAATGATTTGAGTACATAAACCCCTGCTGTACTCGAATGATTGAGTGCTATCAATGCTTTCTGGACATTTTTTAATTAAAGCAAAAGTCAAATCTAATACTCAAGTCCATTTTTAAGATTTTAAAATTGTAAATAAACATTTTCATTTAAAAAAAAATCCCTTTATTGAAAAAAGGAAACATTGGCATAAAATACTCAAACCCAGGCCAATAAAAATGTTTGTTCTTGACCATTCATGCATCATCTTATTTGATTCTGATATTTTTTTAAGTGTTTCAATGCAGGTTTTTTCTTTTTTAAACTAATTTCTGCTTTCAAAGGCACATTTTATTTTCGCTGACTATCTGAAGGCACTTTCCTGCCTCTAAAGATATTTACCTAGATATGTGAACAACAGCACAAAATAACTTGACAATTAAATTTAAAGAAGAATTTGGGCACAGACAGTGTCTTTTTTGACCCCACTAATTCTGGTAAATTCTTGAAGAGCTAAATTCATAATATCCTACATTGCATTTTTATTTTGATTATAATGCACCTTATAAGTTGCCATTTGAAAATATAACCTATTTATATTCAACTCTAACTAAAATGTCAGTACAGTGACAGTTTTCACCTCGTTGATCCTCTTCCTCACCCCATGGGAGGCAGATGACCCCCAGGGCAGGAAGGGCTTTAACCAGCAGTAGGTGTCCCTCAATATGCCGGACTGCGACAGCCAAGCTTGTTAGTCACACTGGTGGAATTGCGCACACACAAACACACTCTCCCTCACACACACACACATGCACAACTCTCCCGTGGATAGACTTAATCCAGCTATTGAAATGGGCAAGCCGAGATAGCAGAACTGGGTCAGTTCTAGAGAAAACCGTGGTGTGAAACCGGTCCCCTCAGGGGGGATTGAGGTCTGAACTTTGGCTGAACCCCACCCCACAACAAGTACAGCGCACAATAAAACCACAGAATTTGCTGGATGGAACTTATTTGAATTAATGCTGACAACTTCATTGATTAGGCTCAAACATGGTTTAAGCCACATGAAGAGCATTTGAACATGGATAAAATAGACTAGCTGTAATTGGGTTTCCTTCATGGTGAGATTACCGAGAGAGGAGGGAGTTTAATGCTGAAGAGCTGTGAACGGTGGTGACTCTTACAGTGTGTAATGTACTTCACATCTTAGGAATTACACTTCCTTTTAAAATTTTCGGGTGTATTTAGGACGTCTTGTTTCAGGTCTGTTTGAAAAACGTGTCCCTTACACCAGTTGATGTTAGACCCTCTTGAGTTTGTCTTCAAGGTAAAGGAAAGGTAAATAATAAAATGCATGTTCAAGTAATGCCAATTATTTAGTTGTGAATGTTATATATAGCCAACAGTTAACCAGATGTTACAGTGTGAAGTTGAAAGGTAACTAATCAATTCAGTGCAAGAAACAGATTAAAAAATCTCCTCTGGGAAATAACTCCCGACTTAATGAGTCTTTCATCAATGTGATAAAGTTTTCCATTTAAGAAGTGTAAGATCAAAATGTATTTCACAGTGTGAGAGCACAGAATATGTTTTTAGTTCAATACAAAATGAAAACGCTACTTACATAGCTTAAAGTAGTTTTAAAAAGTTTATTGCAAAGAAACGTATACTATTATCAGAGTGTATGTTAGAGCAGAGGCTTGAATTTAATCTTTAAGTAACAGGGAGAATGTCTTTGACTTATTATCACATCTTTTTTAGAGGCCAAAATGTTGGCAGCCATAGTGTATTGTGTCTGTCTCTTCATCTCGCTTGGTAAATTAAATAATGGCATTACTGTCACCACAATTACAGCTTATCTCATTGGGTTAAACGGCTCCATCTGTGGGCCTTTTGGCTACCCGCGTTGTACATAAAGATCTAAATGTTCAGTCGTTGGGCAGGAATTGTATAGCAAATGGAGGAAAAGGAAAGGCTGAATGTACCAAACAAAAACTGTATATTCATGTCTCTGTGCATACAGTTTAAGTTTTTACTTGTAATGGTTCCCCTCGGTACAATTTGAAGTTGCATTTTAAGAGGTAGTACTTGGCCACAAATCAGCTGAACGAAAATAGTATTGCATTTAGTGGAGCCATTCCCACCCAACATTACTCTTTGAAATGGTAACACTGCACCATTAGACTTCAGCAACTAGTCATACGAATGGTTCATCTGAAATTCCTACAACACCCCAAAAATGCAAAGTGGCTTTTTATATGACATTAAAGGCCAACAGTTACAGAGACAAAAGAGCACTGTGTGTGTATGTGTAAGTTAGAGTTTGTGTGTGCATGTGTACACTTGTCCTGCTTTTCTATCCAAGTGTCATGCTTATATCCTTATGTGTGCAATTAATCATCATGATTGCGTGCAGCAGATAGTGTGTGTGTGAGATGGTGTTCCTTTCTGAATCCAATTCTCACAATCATTGCCCCTTCTGTTTGGATGTCAATTTTTTGTGTGTATTTATTTCTTATATTCTGTGCTGCGTGTGTACTTGGGTGTTTGCGCCTTCTTATTATCTATCACCAGCTGCAGCTAGTAGGCGCTTGCAGCTCATCCCACTCAGGCTGATGTATGCTTATTGGGAGGCCAGAGGCAGAGACTGCAGATCTGATTTATAAACCAATACAGCTTGTTTTATGGGGGATTGATCTGCCTGAGTCTCCATCACTGAAGCGTTCTCCTTGTCTTTATTCAGAGTGACAGCAGGTAATAAAGGTATGGCGGGGAAAGAAAACGAGGAAAGTGTTTACAATTATAGTGCTTAGCGCCATCACCTTTTCTGACATTAATTTATTATGCAATTTTTCAAGAGATGTCAGAAAGTTCAAAACTTCTTTGTACAAGGAAAACACTATAAAGCAAGGCACAGACAATGAAGACACCCCCTCCTATCTCCTGTTGTTTATCTTATTCATTATTTTATAGGGGCTTGGCAATAGTTCAATATTTTGTCAGCTTTCAATGGAATCGTATCATTCAAAATAATATATCTCGACAAACAATTCTACATCTAAATAAAAAAGCACATGCTGTTCTTAAGCAGATGGAGTTCTTCCATTTACTATCGAATTTTAGATGTTCAATACAATGGTTTTTTTTCAAGAACTTTCAAGCCAACATTGCTTTTTTATATTGCCCTTGAAAAAATATTAAGTTAAGCCTTATTACATGGGGTGCCTTCTCTCTGGGTGCTGTAAATTCACTAAACACAGCCAATACTTTCATGTGCTAAAGATGCTTCTTTCTAGTTGCGTTTTTTCTTTTCAAAGACTCTTCCATCCTCCCTAGTATTAATAGCAGAAGGACAGGATCATGGACAGTCATTAACATTATGTGGGTGTCAGGGCACCAGAACACCCCAGGGTGTCAGACTCAAACGTTTGCACCTGACTACAGTCTGGCTGTCTCTCACACACACTGATAAAACACCGATGCACACAGAGACCTGGAAACAGAATCAATGGAGAGGCCACTTACAGTACTGCCCACATGGCTCTCTAACCGTTTCTCTTTCTTTTTCTCCTTTCAATCAACCGGCGTTCAAAAGAAATGGTCCTGTAAGTGTAAAATATCTGCAGCTGCTGTGCTTTTCAAAGCTTAAGGTGACAGAAAAAACAGCCAAACAAACAACACACACACACACACACACACACACACACACACACACACACACACACACACACACACACACACACACACACACCAGGGTTTCCCACCCAAGTATATTTCGCGACCCATTTAGTTTAGTTTTTTTATTATCCGTCCACGACCATGACGCCATCTGCCATCGATTAACTTGTGGACAATGATCCCTGGCTCTACGCCTCCTGTACCCAGGCCCGCCCTGGACTGGCCATCAGGAGGACCGAGGGGTTTCCCGATGGCCTGGCCTGTTAAGTGGCCTGCTGGCCTGTATGTATTGTGAACGCTGCGCAAATGTGGGTCTGCCTCACACAGGGTGACTGGCTGTCTACATGATGTGGCCTGCCGACATGGCCGGTCATACAGATCATACATCAGAGCCCTTGATTGGTCTCTGTGTGTCATTCAAGCTCGGGATAACTACAGCTCAGGTGAGGTTAAGGACTCTCTGAGTGTTTAGATAGTTAACTTAGTCTAATTTCTCAGTGGGTCTCAAACGGTTTGGTCACCATTTATGTAAACACATATTTCCATTTGAGGGGGTAGTGATTAGTCAAATATGCATGAATACAAAATGTTAGCTAGGTGAAAAAAGGTAAGATACACTTTTAAAACTTGTTGAGAGCTAAAACTAGTCTTTGCTGCTGCCTCAAAGAGGAGCAGGGAGGAGAGGAGAGAGACAGGAGAGGCTGATTCAGGAGCCCAGACACACTCACAACTAGGGATGTCCCGATCACCTTTTTTTTGCTCCCGATCCGATTCCGATCATTTGATTTTGACAATTTGCCGATACCGATTTTTCCCGATCCGATCTTTATGCAATGCATTAAGAAAAAAAAAAGCATTCAAGTTGTCCCTTAAGGTTATTTTTTCTTATTTAAATTGGATATTCTATCCAACATGGATATAGCTTCTTTCTTTCACAGCAGCATTGGATCAGTTCAGTTGTGCAGCATTGGATCAAAACAAAATAAAGCTTTCAGTACTCGTTAGCTTACTGCTACAATTAGACACTGCGCCCTGCCCACTCTGTTGCCAGATTTGAGAGAAATAAGCAACCAGGTCTATGAAAACAAGCCCCAAAGAAGCAACACATACATGATGTTGTGTAATTTGAAACCAAAACTAAGGCCTCAGGATGACTTTAAGACTTGAACATGGTCATNCACCAAGATGAAAAAATCTGATCCATCTAATTTACCGACGAACATTTCTACTAAAGACCGGGCAAAAAGTGGGGGGAAACTATTCTGCACCCCGTGCAAGTTGCACGGGGTGCAGAATAGTTTCCCCCCACTTTTTGCCCGGTCTTTAGTAGAAATGTTCGTCGGTAAATTAGATGGATCAGATTTTTTCATCTTGGTGTTTTCTCTCTCGTGTGAGTTCCACACGTTCACTCTACGGTGTTGTTTACCTTCTGTGATGCGCGAGCTGATGACGTCACGTCAAGACGAGTTAACTTTTTTTTTTCTCAACTTTGTGTGGAAAAATGCGGGGATTATGCGGCCTTTTGATAAATATGCGGCCTTTTAGAAATCTGCGCCATTTTGCTTATTATGCGGTAAATTCTGCAATTGCAGAATCGCGTTTTTCTGGAGGGTCTACTTAGTGCACATTAAAGGACATTAGGGTTAGATTGCAGTTCACACCAGTCAATGGCTAAATCAAATAATTAGGTACATAGAATCCAAAACATCAGAAAATTACTCAAACAATAATAATAAAAGTTAAATAGCTAAATAGTTAAAATGGCTCCAACACATGTCTTCAGATACATTTTGTAATTTGCTGAGAGTAATAAATATGTAGGGAGAGTAGTCATGGTTCTGGATGAAGAAACTTAAGACCCTGCCTTTGATATACCTCAGATCTGCCCTGAGGAAGAGACAGGTCCTTCAGAAGTCTGCGAGTGTGTGTCTGCTAAAGCGGGGTTAAATTTATCCAACGATCTCAGTTCACTTCCAGCATCCCCACACACCCACACCCACACACACACACACACACTTTATCTCTTTCTTTCTTTCTTTCTCTCTCTCTCTCTCTCTCTCTCTCTCTCTGCGCTCTGTCTC